>NC_138954.1:15490000-15690000 GCF_965226115.1 Aulonocara stuartgranti | reverse complement strand
TTGCACAAATCTTCCAAGTTTGTGCGGTTTTTCCTTCTGATGAAGTACGATTGGACCAACTCATCCATGTTGTAACCCATGCTGATTGACAGGTGTCCTGGCCCAAACAGCTGGAGTGGATCAGCATCTGCTAGAAGCATAACTGTGAGTCCTTCCCCCTGCAGAGGTCCTCTAATGACACTGCAGGGGTTGGGTGTATTGAGGATGGCCAGGAGTGGGAGTAAAGGGAGCTGTTGAGGAGTTTTATGGAGTGGTCTGGTAGATATCACCTCTTTGTGGACATGAGCAAGACAAAAGAGATGCTGGTTGATTTCCAATGTGAAAAAAAGAACTGTGACTAAGCCCATTACCATCATGTGTGAGGAGGCTGAAACAGTGGACTACTACAGGCACTAGGGTGTTCACTTGAATGGCAGACTAGACTTAAGAACCAAAAGTGATGCTGTGCGAAAGGGGGTGAGCAGACGCTACTTTCTGAGGAAACTCAGGTTCTTTAGTATGTGTAGCAAAATGCTGGAGATCTTCTACCATTTTGTGGTAGTGAGTGTCATTTACTTTGCTGTTGTGTACTTTGCTGGGGGACAGCATCAGTGCCAGAGATGCCCCCACGATCAACAACTAATTCACAAGGCTCGAACCATTGCTGGTCAGAATGTGCAGGTGTCTGAGTCAGTGAAGGACGGGAGGTCAATGACAAACTGCTGTCCACCATGGACAACCCACCATACCAGCTCCCCACTACAGAGGAAGCAGAGCTCATTCTCATTTGGACTGATTCAACCCCGCTACCATAAAGACCACTTCAGGAAAGCATTCCTACTATTCTCTACAAGACTGTATAACAGTTCCTGTTCTGGGCAGGTAAACACACGTGTCAGCATGCAAGAAATCACATTTTTCAACACAGATTTCTATACTATAGTTTCCAGCTGCAGTTTCTTGTGTTTACATACCGGTATTTATTAATGACATCTGCAGGTGGTCTTATTTTTCTTTAACTTCATGTTTTGTTTTGGTTTTGTTTTTCCACTTTTCCCAACTTTTATTTAACTTTTTTCCACAACAAATACAAGACTGGTTCACATCCAAAATAACAACACTGCACAGCACTAGAGTATTATAACATTATGTCCATTAGCATCCAGTTTACAGGTTACAGTGGTTTCTTCCATTTGTCCACAAAAATTCGGGAGCTCCAATCAATATAATGTCCCAACCTGATCAGAGTCATAACATCAATGATGAGCGACTTCCATAGAGAAATGGAGGGAGGCTCAGCCCCCACCCATCTCAGCATAACTTCACGTTTTTGTTTTGTTGCATATAAATATTTTGCACTACCTCACATTATAAGCCCTTCACTGTCAGCTTGTGGTACTACTTTTTAATACTTTTACAACATTGCTTTTATCGTATTGTGTTCTATTGTTTTCATGCTGTTGTAACACAGTAATTTCCTTTGCGGGTTCAATAAACTGTCTTATTGGCTTGTTATGTAGGCCCAATTAGCTGATATGTGCCTGTGTATTGCACTCATACAGTTTGTGAATGAATCAAGCTTAGCATTAGCTCCTAACTGTAACCATAATAGTCAAAACACAAATGTTAAAGGTTAAAAATGTCCAGTCCAAAACCACTGTGTGATCTCAAGGTGGCTATATGCATCTTTCATACCATCTATGCTTTGCACACAGACCTCAGCCTTTTCATGATACTTACCAGCCTTAGTCCTGTTGCCAGGTATTTCACTTCTTGGTTGATGAAGCAACTGAGCTGGAGCTGGCTTTCCTTGCCCTTGATTGGTTCCTCCTCCTCAGACTCTGTGCATTTCATGCTGAATAGTAGAGTTAAGAAGAAGCCCGGCTCATTAATGTTTCACCTCTAGATTTTATCTCATTACCAACAACTATGAAAGAACAGTGCAGTCTTTTAAAGTGAAACTTGTGTATGTATGTATGTATGTATGTATGTATGTATATATATATATATATATATATATATATATATATATATCTCTCAAGTATTAAAGTGCACAAAGATTTGATTGACAAAGACAGAAGGATACCTAGTTTCAAATTCTACACCAAAATACTGGTCAATGAAGTTCTTCTTTGCAGAGGCAGAGGCAGCTCCACCCTCAGATTCAGTCTGAAGATTAAAAATAACAAAATTTTCTCATGAATTTATGAGACAGCCATAATTAGATTACAAAATAATAGATTTGGTGGGGGTTTTAAGCATTACCTCCATGGTAGTCTCTGGTTCTAGTGACTCCAGCTTTTGCTGAAGCACTCTCATCATCTGCAGCCAACATTCATTGGCATCCTGAATAAACAACAAAGCACAATAAATGTCATGAATTTGCTGCCATTATGAGACTGAGTTAAAGACACGTCACATGGCTAATCAAATTTAACAACGCAGAACTATAATTAAGAGTTTTTCCACCTGCTGGAGGTACTGCCCCTGATCCCCCTTCTCAGCAAACTGTGGAAAGGCCATATGGAGGAACTGCAGCAAAATAATGGGAGGGAGGCTGGACGAGGTTTTATCCATAGTCTCATATAAATCACGAAGGGCTAAAAAACAAAGAAACCATTTTATTTGTATCAGTAAATTCACGACATTAATATGTCTATTTTTTGGCATGCTTCACACCTGCTGTGATGTACTGAGATGGTGCATTTGCTCCTGAAGATCGCAGAGCACCTGAATACCTGTAGCGGGAGAGTGATGTGAGGTGAACGGCAACTAAAACCAGTGGTGGTGAAATTATTTGTAATGATCTGAACACGTCACCGACAAACAGTAATAGCAGTAAAAATGACCTCCTGAGTGCAGTTTTGAGCTCTGGCACAGAGCGTAGACACTGCACTGTGGCGTTCATGTAGCAGGTATTGCCCAAGTTCGTCAGTCCACAAGGCAGCTCCATCTGACAATGACAACATTCACAGTGGCATTGGTTCATCTCAAGGTATAACACTACGTGTAGGTAAGGGATACATAAATTTAGTTTCATTGTAGATCTGGGACTGTGCAGAAGGGACAATACAGAATCAACACATCACATTGAGTCCACTTCTTCTTTATCAAGTATGGTCATCTGATCTGTTCTAGATACATAAACTGTCTTTTTTTAAAAGCTCAAATTTGTTGAACTCTGTCCTTTCAATTCTTTTGGCGCGTCCAATTTCAGAAACGTTAATAAGTTCACACGTCAAACTCTATGAACCACTAAAGAGGCTTTGCTCATTTCTTTAATTTGTTCTTCCCTCCTGCCTGTGACCAAGACATCAATCTCAGTACTTCATGTTGCTGGAGGAGCTTTAATAAAAGACGCACAAGTGTATCCTTTTTAGGAAGTACTAAATAAATAAGTAAATATAATTCAGAGCAGCCCTAAACATAAACAAATATAAAGAACACTGCTACATCTGAAAGTGTAAAATACAGTTGCACTATGATGCAGTTGTGCCAAACATGAGATTTGAATAAAATCTCCTTAAAAATGGGGCTCCAGAGGATGCATCTCTCTCTCTTTTTTTTTTTTTAAATGGCTGTTTTATCCACCAACTTCTCTCTCCTCATGTCTCTTCCTCGCCAATTCTGCTCACATCCCTGATGAGAGGAACCGAGGATCCACAGATGAACAAACTCATAATGAGAAAGCGGGTCTTTTGTTTGCCCATTTCCATCTTAAAGACATTTACCCAGTATTTATCATGTGGAAGTTTGTAATTCATACTGTATTTTGAGTCTGCTGCATATTTTCTCTTCAGTAAATAAATTATAAATTCATTACTACACCAAAACACCTAGCTTGCAAATGTCTCACTGAGCCACACACACAAAAAAAGTTTTTAGCAACTAAATGATTCTGCACATTTAGTTTACCATTTTATACTTTATACTCAGTACATGAAAGCCCAATTCAATCAATCACATCCACACTAAAAGCTGTAATTGTTATATTTGTTCACCCCACAGTGGTAATTTTCAGGATTACTCACCGCTGAGGCCAGCTGCTCCTCAGTCATGTCCTCTACAAACATGGGTCGGACTGCAGGCTCCTCAGGTAGGGCATCTGCTGAGCCCATCATCAGCAGGGTCATTCCCTTCAAAAAGCAGAGAAATATTCATTTCAGTAATTTATGTGAAAATTTTGTGATGAAGCTCCCGTAAAGAACCACTTGGTATATGCGGTACTCACATTTTTCAGCTTAATATTTCCCCACTCGTCATCCTAGAATTCAGATAAAACATTGATTAGCAACCTTAAAATGGATAAGGTTTACTCATCTTACCTTTAACTTTACCTTATTTGTTTCAAAACAAATGAAAAGACAAAACCAATCCTATAATTAATCAAAAAGTCCCTTTCATTTTTGTAAGAGCCATAGCACAACCTTGAAACTGAACCGAAACTAAGCATGTTTAAATTAAAGGAACTATATGCACTGGTGTGGTTCTCTGAGGATCTCCTTTTTTAGATTTTGGATGTTTATATTAGTACCTTGAGAGTGCCTCCCTTCACCATGACCTTCTGTCTGTCTGGCTGAACTCCTGTCAGGGCAAAGAGCTGCGCCTTGAACACCATGGGTGGTTCCTCAGTGTTGAGCTCTACTGCATCAAACTTCTCTTTGCCCCATTTCACATTTACTGAAAAGAAACAGAAGCACTCAGTGTGAAAATATTAGCCGTTCCTGGTTTGGGAAACCGTGACATGACACAGCACCTCCTTAGCATCAGGGTAGTGCTCCAAGAAATAAGGCACCCGGTTAGTCAAGCTGACTGTCGGTGAATAAACACAAAGTGGGAGCCAACAAATATGCAGCAGTCTGAATGTCTATGAACCGTAATAAAGGCGCTCATTGGCGATTATAGAAATCAGTATAAGATCACTGACACAAAGAAAACAAACTGAGTGATCGCATGTCTTCAAGACGCAGTTGGAGTAAAGACGTATAACTGTACACTATGATTTAGCTAGCTTTGTTAGCAATGCTATCCTTTATAGTAAAAGGCACAAGTGCTCCCAATTCTGCTAAAAAATTTATAGGGAAATGTCTTCAGCGAGTAAAACCACAATTAAAGTGGTGACATTGCGGTGAGAATCAGTAGCTTTACATAATTAGTTAACTCACCTTACTTATTACCTGCTAACTGGGTAACTAAGCTAGCTGACAGCAGCAGAAGCTCAGTTAGCTTGGACAGCTTTTTCACGTACTCAGTAAATAACGTTAACAAACAGCAAGCCGGATACAGTGGTGTAACAATTCTGTGCGCTTCCCTGTTTCAAAAAAGTGTCTTCTGAAATAACTCTACCACTAGTCTAAGAACAAGATGCTGTCAAGATAGCATGCTAACGGTTGTAGGCTAAATGCAAATCATGCTACACACAGCTAAGCTAACATGCTAATGTAATTTAAAACTAAAAACACGTGTAAGGGTTCCCGTTTTTAAAGTATTTTCTCCTTGGTGATAATCATGCTGTATTAAAAGTACTTTACCTGTAAACACCGGCATATTTAGAAACCTTTAATATCCTCAACTCGCTATTTTTCCTGTTTCGGTCCACTGGGGCGCGTATGAAGAGTTGCTAGTTCTCGGACTGAACTTCATTCAAACAGAATGACGCTGCAACAACACGCTGGGAACTTATCGATGCGCTCTGACATCTGCTAGTCGCCCTGCTGGCCTGCAGCAACATCCGAGATACACACACCCAGATCATTCAGACTTCTTTAATTACAGTATTTATAAGGCTGTAACTACACGGATTTCCAAGTGTGAGTGAATGATAGTTATCTCACAGCAAAGAGTGCACTGCTCTCACTGTGACACCGTAAATAGACCAACTTTGGGGATGGAACCCCTTTGTTCCTTCCACTCCATATGATTAAAAAACACCAAGTATTTATTTATTTTTTTTAGAATATAAAAGCACAAAACTACAATTAATTGTGCCGCTATAGTTTAGTGATTAAGCAGAAGACCAATATGGTGAACCCTTGTGCAAAGGCCTGGGTTTGACCCCACAATAGGACATTTCCTGCATGTGTGCTCTGATGTCCTGTTCAAAATAAAAGTGAAAAAGGCCCAAAAATAAACCTGGTGAGAATAAAAGTGTCAAGATTAGCAGAGTTAAATTAGCATATAAAGATGTGCTTAGGGGTCCTTGAATCTGTCCCAGCTGGCCTGATACAAAAACATAAATGACATCTAAAGTGAAAACTACTATACAATGAATGACAGAGATATGTTTATTGACATATCCATCAGTGCGGATTCCAATGCAATTTAACCATGCAAATTATCCAAGACACGAGTAGATCATAGTTCCAGTGCTTTTTGTTTTTAACTGAACAAAACGTTACACATAAAAAGACTGTGGAGGTATTCCATAATCCTTATGTCTCTCTCATATTATACACTGTGGGGGTGTTTGCATTAGCGGGACATTACCATGTTAGAGAAAATGACTTGCAATCGAGGACAATCATTGACACGGGCTTGTTTTTAAGATACATCCTCCTCAAATTTATGATATGAACCAAGAACGGGGACTTTGTTTTTACACAAACTCTATTGCTACGTGTTCATAAAGAGGTAATCTAATATATTTATTTATATATATAATTTTTTATATATATTCAAACCAGACAAAGCAAGTTCTGATAAAACCACACACGTGTGGCAAATTCTTAAAAAAAAAAATGATGGAAGAATTCAGATTTGTCTTGTTTAAACAACAAAAAAAAAAAAAGGAAAGAAAAACATATGGCAGTAAAATCAATATCCAAACGGTAAGGCACTAGGTGGGCCAAATGCTACACCTGTTTAGTCTTCTACAAATAATTTACAGTCAAGTCAAACAGTGCAGTTTTACATTTGTTAACTTAATGTTTTCCTTTTGAACCACTTATCTATGAATCAATGTAAGGCAATACATTACAAAGAAAAAATACACTGAATACACAAAAAAAAAAATATTACAGACAATGTACCAAATAAACAAAAAAAGTTTTAGGACTCCTATATACCATTACAATGGAATTTTCCTTATGGCTTGGAGCAATAAAAATAATTATAATAAAAACAATGCATAGATTTAAATGATGATCTTGCATGCTCCTCACTCAATACTCAAAACATCTAATACTCATGTCCCAATACGTTGTCCCAAACCTGATATAACTGACTTGCAGAGTGATAAGAATAAAGGCCAGAGACGTTAGATGAAGGCATCAGTCATTAAAAAAAAAAAACAACAACAACAAAACCAAAACAAAACAAAAGCATAGTTGCATTAAAGCCCACGTTATCCGACAGGTGGGGGAAAGAAATTACTAAATAGATATCAATTTTCCGCCCCTGAGACACAACCTTTCGCCGCAGATCTGCAATCCCTGTATGACAGTACCTTAAACTGAACACATACATGCAGCAGTCCCAGCAAAACCCCCTTTTACCTTCCAGTTTCCATTCCAACTCTCACATGATATGAAGCACAGGATGTCTACATGACAGGAGTCCCTCTCTCCCTCTGTTGTCCATCTTTAGATCAAGACGTGTGCGCCATCTTCTGGTGAAAACGTAGAGCTGCAAGTTTGCTGAGTTGGTCAAGTGACTCCCTCCCCTTGCTTTTTTAATGTCCACGATGCCTTGTGTCTGAAGTGTGTTGCAATTTCTCCAGCGTTGGTTATTTGTCAATATACATATATTTTTTTAGCTTTGTTTTTTTTGTTTTTTAATGAATTATCTATGCAATACAGTTTCTTTCCATTTTTGAGGATGAGGAAGGAAGGGAAAGTTTAGAGTCCAGAGAAAAATCCCAACGGTTCAGACGGTTAGCTGAAAGAAGAACAGAGACAGGTGTCCAGTAAAAGAAAGGCCTTTTCAAAATAAAATAAAAAACCTTCGTTAGTAACCCAGTCTAACAACAGAAACAGAAAAGCTGGCTTACAGACACTATAACACCTTTTCATGATGTTTGACCAGTAATGTAAAAATCCTGAATATTGGTCTAATGAGAGTTGCCATGTAAGAATATGAAGTTAGTAACTGACCCCAACAACACATTAGTGCCAATTAGAAAATCCCAAGTGCCAACTGCACAGAGCCCAAGAGTCAACCAAGCAACCAGGAAGTGTCTCTTGAGTTTGAAACACCCAATAACACAATTAATAAATAGACAAGTTTAAAGTCATAGAAAAAAGTCTGTTTTTTAAAAACGCACACACACACACACACACACAAAAAAAACTTTCTGAAGAAGTTCCTGTCAACAAGTGCTCGATGTTGTGTCTGCTGCTTGGAGGGTGGACTGCGCTCTGCTACAACACAGGAGACAAACAGCAGGTCACATGACTGACTTGACCACATCTCAGCCCACAAGATGGGTTTGAGGAGAGAGAGAAAAAAAAAGGCTACTGACTGCAGCACACCCTGACTGACTGCCTGAAGAGAAAAAATACTCACGTTTTATCCTAGTTATCTAAAGTTATTTCACCATTAGTGAAAATATGTAAACGCAATCTGAGTTAATAAATAAATACAAATAAGGTCTGACGAGATGGGTTTTATTTCAAAGTTATCAAGTTACCTCAGCTTTCCTGTATTGCTTTTAGGGTTCTTGCGGAAGGATTGGTTGGGTCCAGAGCGAGTGGACATGGACCGTGGCGAGGCTCTTGTGAATGTCGACGGCGGGGTCTTGGGAATCTTCTTTCCGAGGTGGCCGATCCATTTCTTCTGCTCGTCTTGGGTCAGAGCCAGCAGCAGCATGTCCCGGGCAGAGGTCACGTCGTAGTTTACTGGACAGGATGACACAATCAAGCCTTAAAAACATGACCTCGAACTATCCAAGTCCTCCAAATGACTTTGTTTACACATTAGCAGATGTGTGGTACAAAACCTGATCGTGCCAGTGGTTTCACACTATTTCACTGATGAACAAGTGGCAGTGACGTGTCAACATAAGCTGGAATTTGCCAAGGGAGGACGAAACAAGGATGTAAACAACGCTTTAAAATACTTTCTTTCAACAAAAAGGCCTCAAGGATATAAACAATGTTTATATGACTGATACTGAAATGAAACAACAACAAGAACTCCCTTAGAAACCTCTGAGTTTAGCTGCAACAATAACCAATTTGTCCTGTTTACTTTGAGTATCCCAAAATGCTTCGTCAGTGAATTCCAACTTAGAGCCTGTACATAAACTAGAAAACACCTTCAAGGATTTATAGATACGGACTGTTTATTGTCTTAAAATGCTCGTGATACCAGCTTAGCCTGCAGAGATAAGAATTTGTGTTTTACCTTTGCAAGGAGCAATAACATCCTCCTTTTTGTCAAGGTGGTCCTTGTGGCACTTCACGTGGCAGCGACGACACTCCAGGGCCGGAGGCGGCTTGAAGACGTGCCACAGAGGCTTGGCACAGGCCTCGCAGTTTGAAGGGAAGTGATATAACGTGGGGATGAACTCGTGGCCTTTGTGTGGGAGACAGTTGGTCTTGTCGCCCTGAGGGACTGTCTCTAGATCCGCCTCCTTCCTGCACTCTCCCTCATTAGCATACAAAATCTGAATAGTTAGAGAGAGATAGACAGGGCCTTGTTTCTGTGGCTGAGCAAACTCTATTCATGACTGCATGGAAATGTGAACATAAAAATAAAACTGCACATTAAAAAACAACAACAAAAAAAAGCCTACCTGGAAAATCCTTGGAATCTCATCAGTCTCAGCTCGGTACACATCTCCTTGCGTGACTGGCCTCACATGAAACAGTTTGCTACACAAGAAGGTATAAAAAGAGGAGAAATCCATTAACCTTTGTTACTTTTTCTTCTCTACATTTTTCAAGAAGACCGAGCTAGCAAGAAGAAGACGCCACAAAGAAAAACACTTACTCGATATCCAGTACCATCGAGGGGTTGGACTGCTCCTTATCCTGCTCGTCATTGTAGAACAGAATCTTCTTACTACTCACCACCACATACTGCAAATGTTGCATAGACAAATGAGAGGGTTGGTGAAACCTCTTTCTGCATAATGAAAAATGTGAGCGAGCAAAGGAACCGTGCGACACACACCTGCTTCTTCCATCCGTATCTTTTGATGTTAGCACGATTAGGAATAGACAGCCAACCCTCCAATCTGGACTCTGAAAAGCAGCAAAGAAGAAAAACATGAAAAGAAATATTCTGTGCAAGTATTTAGAGACACTAGATGAAGGCCATGCAGCAAATCAGGTCCAAACTCAACTGGGGAGAAAAATAAAGAACAAGTCAATAAATAAATGAATAAATAAATAAAACGCTGGTGAACTCCTCGGGAGTTTGCCAGCGTTAAGGTTAAGTGCACTGGAGTAGGTGACAAGAGAAGACTGTAGCTATCCCAGGCTGCAACTTCACACACCCATGCAAGAAGAGAATATTAGTATGAGTAAGGCCTTCTTATAGCATGCTAAGAGAGCATGTAAGACTGCAAAAGTATGTTAAAAATCCTGATGTAGTATTTGTGCAGCTGGAATTCAATTAGCTTGATCACTCGCTCCTTTCACAGAAACAAATGTGTGTTATCTTTATTCAAAAATTAAATCATAAATGCAAGTGCATGCAGCTGAAACAACACAATCTAAACAGGTTCAGTAGGGAAAAAAAAAAAAAAAAAAACACAAAAAAGTGGGATTTGTCTACTACATGTGAGGTCGTGAGGGAGGTCTTCGTGTCCAAACGAGCAGCGATTTGTGGTGAGCATGCCAACACAGACACAAGGGTGTTGCGTGTTTGAAGAACACGTTTGTTCCAGTGTTTGGAGACATTTAAAAGGTGCTGAGAGTGACGCGGCAGACCTCACACCGGGTGTTGTGTCAGTAAACTTTGTTCTAATTTGGCTGCTTCACTGCTCAGGTCGGCCTCGTGACATTAAGCAAATTCACTCCCAGCGCTCTCTCGTAATATCTCGTCACTGTTAGTCATTACATTATTTTTTTCTCCTCTAGAGCTGATTCACTCCCCACACTCTGACAGGCTTCTTTCAAAAGTGCTGTTGAATTCTCCCAGCAGATATGGCTGTCACACCTCTGGCAAAACAATACTTGAGAAATTGGGTGGAGGGGAAAAAAAACAACAAAAAAAAAACTACAGTACACACACATACAACAGCAGCAACGCAGGCCGGGCAAAAAGGGGCTGATTCACCGAGTTACTCACAGAGGAAAAGGAATGGAAGTTACAAAGATAAGAAGAGCAAGGAGAACCAACTGGGCATGAGGGAAATAAAGAAGAGATTGATTTAACCACAGCTACCAACAAACATGAAAACAGCCAGCACAACATATATTCATACACATGTTAGATGTCATTTAAGAAGGTGATGCATTAGAAAGAGAATTAAGTGAGTCAGTACAGCTGCTTCCCTGCCTTCTAACACCTTACTGTACTAAACTTAAACTGCTTGGAAAAAAATCATTCACATGATGCTCTAAATACAGATTCAGATCTTTTGGCTCATGAACTAAAAACAACACATTTAAAAGAATAAAACCTGAAAGGGAGACTTATTTTAGACGAGACAAAAGTCAAATGTGTCAAATAAACCAAAACAAAAATCATATTCAGAAGGTTATACTTCAGGAATCGAGTCCTCGTGGTACCTACGCTAACTGACACAAACAAAGTAAGTCAAGTTTTCAACCAAGTAAAATCCCACACCGCATAACTTCGTCACCAGATCAAAGTTCACGAGTGTAAGTTTATTTGATTTTTAACTGTCACTGTGATCGATAAAGGCAACAGCAGCTGTGACGGGCTGGGAACATACCTGCGATATTACTGTCCGTCTCGTCTGTCTGCAGGCTGGTGACGCTGGAGTTATCCATGCGCTGCTGCAGGTCGTTCAGTTTCTCCCGGAGCTGCTCGATGTCGCTCTCCTTGCTGTCCAGCTGCATCTGCAACTCGTTGCGATACGTGCTTTCCTCTGCCAATTGCTGGTGGTAGGAAGGTCAAAGGTTAAAACCAAATAATAGTCCACAGATCATCATACTGGGCCGCAGCGCAACCAGACGTTCACGTACCGCCTGCATCTCGCTCAGCTCCTTCTGGTATTTGATGGCCATGTGGTTAAACTTTTCCTTCTCCTGATTAAGCTCCAGCTGAAGCTTGCGGTTTTCCTTCTCCTTTTTCCGCAGATCAGCTGTGCTACCCTTCTTCTTCTGGTCCAGCTTCATGTCTTTACGATTCATGATCTCTGCCAGTTTGTTCACCGCCTGACGGATGGAAAAGACCGAACAGTTGAACACATCGGCCGCATCTCTCCACTTGTTTACAGGAACAGTATGGAGTAACTTCTCGAAAAGTAAGAGGCTCTTACCTGAGTCTTCAGTGTGCGCTCTGTGTAGAGGATCTTCTCGTAGTTGGCCTTGATTGATTTTTCAATTTCTTCCTTCTGAGCGACATATTCTGAGAGAGACAAGGGGAATAAGCTTGTACATCGACATTAATTACAACGCGGAGATGTGCGCATCATGAAAAGCACAGTACCTTCATCCTGAATACGAAGCTTTTCACTTAACTCCGTCTTCTCTCTGCTGAGATTCTCCACATCTTTGGTCAGAGTTTTATAGGATTCCTCAAGCTGTGCAAAAATATGAAGATGTTTATTTTCTCTACTTTAAGTTAACAGAATTAGAAATTGAGCAATGAATATGAGTGTGGGAATAAAGAAAATGCTGTCAGTGTGTGTTTGAAGGCTCACCCGTGCAATAGTAGCCTCTTTCTCCCCAATCTCCTGCTTATGCCTTGTCACTGCTTTCTTGTTCTCTTGGCTGAGCTCGAAATACTGCTCCTCCTGAAGTGCCCGAGCAAGCTGTTCTGACTCGGCCTTGGTCACTGTCAGATCCAGCTGTGCAGACAAGGAATCCCTGTGTGCAGGATAAAGGAAGTTTGATTTTAAAAAAGAAAAAACCTCATCACTTGAATTTTCCCCCCATCAAACAGCAAAAGCTGAAAGAAATGAGGAATACTTACAAAAGGTTAAAGGTTATTTAGATATATAAGAAGGCTGCAATATGCATGAGGAGAACCGAGCCTCTTACCTTTCGTTGCACAAATCCTGCACCTTCTTATTAGCCTCCTGTATCTGCCGGTTCCTTTCCTCAATCTCCTCTTTTAGTTCTTTGACCTGAGTTTTGTAAAGCGTCTGAGGGAGAAAAAAACGAGATTAGCTGGAGCTTTTCACATTAAATGAGCACGACAGAGAAACTGTGACATATACTCACAGAAAAATACTGTTCAGCCTCAAGCTGGTCCTGAAGTTCCCTCATCTGTCCCTCGTTGCCTCTGTACTGTCTGTTAGCACGCCAAAACAAATATGTTAGGTGTTTGATTTTTTTTCTTTAGTAAATCCAACATGTATCATATTTTACACAGCAACCAAAACACTTCAGCCAGGAAAACAAAAAAGAGACCTGACATCTTAATTCAGCCTAGTCAGCCGACGCAGTAGAGCAAACTAGCCAGAGGATTAGCAATCAAGTAGATGGAGCTGGACTGAGAGTAAACGCTAATCCTGTGGTGTAAACACTGTAGCAGAACAGCTTTGAGAGTCACGCTCTAAGCTGGAATAACAGCACTTTTATGAAAATAGGAGGCAATTATAGGGCAATTTACACCCCGACTTCCAAGGAGCATTACTGGCCAGTGCAGCAGTAAGAGAAAATAAGCCCTCCTGGCTACAGCTACTGCCAGTTTGTTTCCAGGTTAAATTAACTGACACAATGGTGCAAATGCCCCATTTCATGTATATATAACTATTAATCATCAATTTTATCTCCATCATATTTGATAATGTTTAAGGCTCTATAACTAGTGAGCAGACAACATGGATAACATTTTAAGAGAAAAACAAACATTGAGTTTTCTAACTAAAAGGTGAAACTTACTTGGACAGCTGTGCCAGCTGAAACTCCAGTGAGCGTTTACTTTCCAGTGATGTGTTGATCTCTTGTTTGAGCTGTTTCTCTGAACACCTAAGACGGTCCATCTCCTGCATGCGGGTCTTCAGGTCGTTCTGAATCTGGATGCGTTTGCTTGACTCCTGCTCTACCTGAATCTGCAGATTCTTCACCTGGAGAAGAACGAGAGGGCGGGAAAGAATTCTAGGAATCACGGCGCTGAAAGAAATAAAATGACACACAAAACTCCATTGTGAGGATCGCTCAGTTACCTCATCCTCCAGCCGTTCCTTTTGCTTCATCAGCTGCTCCATTTTCTGCACAGACTGCTTAAGGTCAAACTCCAACATTGAGCACTGCTTCTCAACCTCCACCACCCGGCTCTCTGCCCTCATCCTTGCTCCCGTCTCCTCTGACATCTTCTGCTGGACAGCTGGAGAACATATTTGAAAAAGCAGTTAGTGTAATGGCTGTTTGGTTTTCGGGGATAACTACCATTTAACAACTCTTCAAGTTCACTTCAGATAATATATGCAGGAATGAGGGAACAGAAAGACGGCAACAGGTTTCAACTGGCGTCTGTTCAAAGCTCGAAAATTGCATAGAGACATTTGATACAGAAAAGCTCATTTTAATTTTTTCTTTTTTGTATGTATCACCAAGCTGAGCCGTCTGGGTGAATCTTTTGCTGTATCATTCTATTGCAAAAAAAAAAAACCTGAATATGCAACAAGGCAATGTCCTAACACGCTCATTGCTTTGCACCATGAATTCCTCTCACCGAAAACAGAACCTGGAGGTGACTTCTTATAAGATAGTAGAAAATAACCATGAGGCAGAGAGAAAAGGTAATAATATTTGAGACAAATAGAACAGTCAAAGCAAAAAAAGAATCTTAATGATTTGAATTAGAGGGGGGGGGAACACAAGAAGTGAAGCAGGGCATGAGCGCATGTAGGCCTGACATACCAGACATGGCAGCTGATTTGGCTTCTTCGATAGACTCGTATTTGTCAGTGAGCTGTGCCCGCGTCACCCTGTGCTCCGTCTGTTCTTGCTCCAGACGCTGCTGCAAGGTCTTCAGTTTGTAATTCAGGTCTATCTCCAAATTGTTCTTTTCCTGTGGCGAGGGAAAACAACAAAAGAACACAACAACAACAAAAAATCAAACAACTTGCACACGTCTACAAATTGGATGCACAAATACTACTCAGTGTGACATGCATACCTTCTCCAAATTATTGCTTCTTTCCTGGGCCTGTTTGCGTTCCGCCTCCATCTTGGACAGACTAAGCTTCAAGTTTTTGTTATCCTCTTGCAACCCCGACAATCTCGCTAAGAGTGAAAGATAAAGGCAGACAGTTAAGACATGAAGCTGGGTTTTTTCCTCTTTTTTTTAAAGCCTTTTAAAGTAATTATTTCATACCAATTCAATTCTACTTTGGACTTTTAAATATGTATTTTAACTGTATGGTAACACTTGCTTTTTCAGTTATCAATAACTGAAACTGTAATCTGGTCGAGCTATCGCAGATTTCACTTGTTTTCGAAGTGATATATCAGTGTCACCTTGCAGCTCCCTGATCTCCTCTGAGTCCTGACTGTAGTTCCTCCGTTCAGAGTCCAGGGTGCTCTGTAGAAGCAGGAGCTCTTTCTCCAGCTGCGCCTTCTCTCCTTCTACTGCGCGGCTCCTCTCCTGCAGCTCACGGTTCAAATTCTCCAAATGTGCCATTGACTTGGTCATCTCTGTGTGGCTCTTCCTCAGTCTCCCCGCCGTGTCTGACTCTGCACGCAGCAAGTCGTTGGCCTCTTCCAGCTGTCAATCCAAAATAAAAATTAAAGAAAAAAATCCAACACAAAGGGAGGGAAAAAACATTTAATGTTTTGTCCTTCAGTTTCCAGAGTGTGCATGCATGTGTCTGCTGTATACCTGATTCTGAAGCTGGGTAATCTTGTCATTTGAGGCTTGCGAGTTCTGACTGATTTTCTTCATATCTTCCAACTGCTCCTTCAAATTTGACACTAAGGGGAAATAAAGGAAATAAAGAATAAGAAAAAAAACTCAACCTCATTTAAGCTCCTCTTTCCAATTACAGCAGAGTTAGATTTAGTTTCCCCAGTATAAATTATTTTATGTCAGCAGCCTAGAGCCAACACACATCATTAACTTTATTATATGAACATTAGATTTTACCACTACATAATAGCAGCTGCTTGTTTAGCTATGGGTGTGTTTATAAATGTATTGTGACATGGCTGAGGTGCCTTTTAGTAATTCATTATTCAGTAATTCATTTTTTTTCCAGAGTGATCAGACTAGGAGTGTCTGAGGCAGGTTTGTCTTTCTTCATTTTTAGACTTTATGTTTACAAAAACTATTAACTCTGGACAGCAAATTACTGCTAAAGGACTGAAAGAAAGTATTAGCACAAAGAACATTCGTGACTTTTTTTGTGTTTTTCTTCAAAAATAAATTAAATTAAATGTAAAAAAAAGAGCTGATAAGAGTAATTTCAAGTCAGAAGCCCATGTGCAGAAAGTCAGCAGTTAGGAAGATGAAGATGGTACGAGGTTATCAGGTAATCCAATCAGCACATTAGGCTTCATCTGATAAAAAAAAAGTACATACTTCATCTTACTCAACGATTAAAATTCTCCCCAACTTTGCTAGTACTGGGTTGAACACCAATTTGCCTTTAGAACTTCTTTCATTCTTCATGGTGCTCGAAACATTCCTCCGACGTTTGGCTCCATATTGATACGAAAGCATCACACAGTTTCTGCAATTTTGTCGCCTGGACATCCAAATTAAGAATCCCTCATTCATCAGATTCCAAAGTTGCATTTATTGGTTTGAGTCCTCCTGACTGTGGAGGCCATTGGAGTACAGTGAACTTCCTGCCATTCTTTTGCGGACCATTCTCTGAAACATCCCAGCTCATCTGGCACCAACAAACAAGCCATCTTCAAAGTCACTTATATCCCCTCTGTTTCCCATTCTGATGCCCAGTTTGAACTTTAGCAGGTCATCTTAACCATATCTACCGGCCTTCGTGCACCGACTTCCTGCTATGTGATTGATTAGATATTTGCATTAACAAGCAGTTGAACATGTGTACCTAATAAAGTGACCAGTGTGTGTATTTTGCAAGAAGTCTAACTCATAACCTCAGCAGCATTTCATTAAGTTCACCTTCGTTTTCCAAATTCCGTCTCTTCTCTGACTCCTGGTCGGCTTTTCTTTGGTACTCTGTGAATCTGTGCTGCTGCATAAGCTTGTCCTTCTCCAGCAGAGACAAGCTGGCATCGGCGCTCTTCCTCAGGTTTGCCTAAGGCGAGGAACAAAAGAGCAGCTTTGATGTGGATGGGGAACAAGCTCTAATCTAGCCACTGATCTGAAACAGTAATATATTTAACTTCATAGCTTGCTAGCGACACCACACTATATTAACAAAATCAAAGGAGTGTACTGCAAAGCTGATAACAGGAATTTATAATGCGAGGAAGAAATATTTTAAAAAGGCATTTACCTCTTCATCCAGCTCTTTCATAATCTTTTCAATCTTGTTGTTTGATGTCCTAGGGGCAACAAGAGAAAAAATAAATAAAAATAAATAAATAAACACTCTGAATGTCTCTCACAGAGATGAAACAATGAGGCTGAAGTTTGTAAAATCTTGTGAAAATTGTTTCATGGAAAACTCCAGTTTCCTCATAAAATCACAGAGGCACCAAGGGACAGAAGACACTTTGGGACCATGTCGTTATTAAGTGTCATTCAAGCATTAATCCTCCCACGAAACAAAACTTTTTTTAGAGTTTGCAACTCATCTATTCTGTTCTCATCAGGCTCAACGTTTTTGCAAGATGTCTTTAGTCAGACTAACAGGCAGACTCATTTTCCCATCATGGATTAAGAAATTTACATCTTCATTCTTTTCCTTCAAGCCGAGGCTTTGTCTTAATCTGTATTTTGGAAAGTGGCTATGAACGTAAGACAAAGGATTATTCCATACCTGCATTTCTGCTCCAACTCATCTTTCAACTGCATTTCACTGTGCAGCTGCTCCTCTAGCTGGTAGATTCGTTTTTGCAGGTTCTCCAACTGAACAGAAACATTCCATTTCAACTGATCAGATAAAGTCGCAGACATCCAACGTGTCAAAGACCTTGTCTTGAAGACTTGTACTCACATGACTCTTATCTTCTTTTGTGGAACTGCTACGCTTGTCACTGCTCTTCGTGTCAGCGGACCTTCGCAAAAGGCTGGGAAAAAAAGCGTTAACAGACAATGAACTTTTCATAAGTCTGTGACATTTACTCTGAAATTTGTTGTTGTTTGTTTGGCTCCATGGCTAAAGCATCCTTGATGCACAATTAAAAACCTGTATTGACATAATATATACAGGTATAAATATAAAAATTCAAGAAAGATGAAGGGAAAAAAGCAGAACACACATATAATTTAGTGGTACAAAGAACAAGTCTGGCAGACTTACTGTTGATTACTGTAATAGGTGAAGCCTACAAACGGGAGCTGGTTGCCCACAAAGGCCTTTGGTATGGGAAAGGTCTCCTCCTCTCCCCGATCCTCCTCAATGTCATCAAAGTTACTGGTGTCAGTGTCACTGCTAAGTTCGGGGACTACAGGGGCAGCCGCTGCACACAGCAAAGGAGACAACAAAGAGTTTGGGGGGGGGGGGGGGGGGGCAAAGGGGGGGGAACACACCAAATTTTATTATACATAAAAGCCTCCATGTGTTAGAGGGCATGACAAAAATTCAGAGCACATGTTTTGGAAAACACTCCTAAAAGTGTTGGCTGGTCTTTCACTACAGGGAATAACATAACACAAAGTCAGTCAATGTCCTGATACCATTCAAGTTTTGTTTAATATTAATTAATAAACACCAGGGATGTCATGAAAACTGATATTTCAGAACAAGTCAAAGCCAACACTGTGATTACTTAGTAATAACATAAAATAGTTTGCAAATGCAGCAACAGGTGTGGTGTGACTTGTGGGAAATTTTATATGGAGGAAATGATGAAGATCATCATAACAGATGAACTACACATTGAATTTAAGCTATGTTATAAGATGTACAGGGTGGGCCATTTATATGGATACACCGTAATAAAATGGGAATGGTTGCTGATATTAAAGTCCTGTTTGTGGCATATTAGTATATGTGAGGGGGCAAACTCCTCAAGATGGGTGGTGGCCATGGTGGCCATTTAGAAGTCGGCCATCTTGGATACAACTTTTGTTTTTTCAATAGGAAGAGGGCCATGTGACACATCAAACTTATTGGTAATGTCACAAGAAAAACAATGGTGTGCTTGGTTTCAACGTAACTTTACTCTTTCATGAGTTATTTACAAGTTTCTGACCACTTATAAGTTTCTCTTTGTTCACAGCCATTGACATGTCGAAGAGGTTAACACGCTAGGAGCGGATCGAAATTGTGTTGATATCTGGTGAACGCAGTAATCGGGTTATTGCATCAGATTTCAATGCAAGACACCCTACGAGACCACCCATCTCCCATGCTACAGTTAGCAAACTGCTTGCTAGGTTTCGTGAAACTGGTTCAGTGTTGGATTTGCCAAAACGTGGACGCAAGAAAACTGTCACTAGTGGCTGTTCTAGCTTCATTCAGCAAGAGCCCACAGTGTAGCACTCGTCGTATGTCACTGGAGAGTGGCATTAGTCGAACATCCCTTCGGCGGATATTAGCTACTCACAAATGGCACCCTTACAAACTCCAGCTACTGCAGCATCTCAACGAGGATGACCCAGATCGGCGCACATAATTTGCAGAATGGGCGAAACAAAAATTGGAACAGGACCCTCAGTTCACGCAGAAGATTTTGTTCAGTGATGAAACATTTATGTGAATGGTGAAGTTAAATAAAACCACCGCTACTGGTCTGACACTAACCCACATTGGATGGATCCCTCCAAGACTGCTGGAACAACAAAAGTGATGGTTTGGTGTGGTATATGGGGTACAACGATAGTGGGTCCATTCTTCATCAATGGAAACCTCAAGGCCACTGGATATTTGAAATTGCTACATGATGATGTGTTTCCCTCTTTATGCACTGAAGCTGGCACGTTCCCTGAGTTTTTCCAGCAAGATGGTGCACCACCACATTATGGGTGCCAGGTCCGAGCATTCCTAGATAAACAGTTTCCTGGAAAGTGGATTGGTCATCGTGGGCCAGTTGAATGGCCCCCAAGGTCTCCTGATTTGACCCCCTTAGACTTTTATCTTTGGGGTCATCTGAAGGCAATTGTCTATGGTGTGAAGATACGAGATGTGCAGCACCTGAAACTACACATACTGGATGCCTGTGCTGGCATTTTTCCTGCGGTGTTGCTATCAGTGTGTGAAGAGTGGGAGAAGAGGGTTGCATTGACAATCCAACACAATGGGCAGCACATTGAACACATTTTATAAGTGGTCAGAAACTTGTAAATAACTCATGAAAGAGTAAAGTTACGTTGAAACCAAGCACACCATTGTTTTTCTTGTGACATTACCAATAAGTTTGATGTGTCACATGGCCCTCTTCCTATTGAAAAAACAAAAGTTGTATCCAAGATGGCCGACTTCTAAATGGCCACCATGGTCACCACCCATCTTGAGGAGTTTGCCCCCTCACATATACTAATGTGCCACAAACAGGACTTTAACCCTCATGCCATCTTGGGCATCACCAACCATTCCCATTTTATTACGGTGTATCCATATAAATGGCCCACCCTGTATAAGCCAAAACATTTATAACCTGAAATGATAGTTTCAGGCTATAAACACATAATGTTCACAAAGACTTATCCTGTACAACTGATTAAAAAAGCTGATTAAGTCAATGTTAACACTATGATCAGTATTTAAAGAGCTTGCATTTAATGTTTTAACTGTTAGGAATCATGATATTTCAGTATTAATTTCTACTGACAACCATATTTCTGATATCCTATGGCTAGTACATACTGAAGCAAAGTAAGTCTATTTTTTAAGTGCAAAAGCTTAAAAACTAAAATGTTCATTTTTTTTTAAATAATACATGCAAACGAAGTCATTTATATAGTCAGTTAGCCCAAACCAAAAAAAATTTCTTGGCTTCTTCTTATCACTGTGGTATATTATAAATATTTAAATCTGCTGTAATTATGATATAATTATCTTTTTCCCCCTCAGGAATGACTTTTTTCTTTCTTTGGAGACCCTCTTAAAAACAAGGGAAAGCAGCCAGCTAGTAGAGCTGGTCAGCCCCTGATACACGAACGGGATGGGGGTGGCGGTGGCAACAAAGTGCTGACTTCAGCCTAGTAAAGTATTAAATATAAAGCCAGTAAAGAACCGACTATAGCTAGTGGATTTAGCACTACATTTCTAATCTCTCTTTGCTCCAGTGTCAATCCCAGCGCATTAACATTTGCTTTAAACTGCTTTCCCCATTGTTGGCCTCAAAAATGCTGCGCTGCAAGTTATTACTCTGAGCAGGAATCACGTTTAGTCTTAGAAAGGATACTGAATGAATGGCTCGTCTACAAGAATTTCCTGCAACTGTCTGCAGTAGGTCAAATGGAAAACATGATCGCAGGATCCATGATTGCAATAACAGTGAGCCGCAGCCAAATTAAAAGGGAGTTGTGAAAATAATCCTTAACATTAAGAGTGAAAACATTCGTACTCTCTCTGATGTTCTCCCACGTCCACTGGTCATTCTTGAAGAAGGGATGCCTCTTGATTTCATCTACACCATTACGGCCGAGTCGAACATCCCTGTGGGGGTCAGGAGGAGAAATTTAGTAATTTCAGCAATTCTGTATGGTAATGTCAGCAGAAGACAGCAAGTATCTGAATGCAAAGAGAGCCATTATCTCTGCTATTAAGATTTTTTGTTTTTCACAGAGGGTTCTCTACATCTGAAAACAATTTATGCAAAGAAAAGGATTTCTGACAAAAAGCTTCGTGATTCGCTGCTCGGTCTGTGGCCATCTAACCTGTCGGTCAGGAAAGCACAGATCAGATTCTTGGCGTCATTGGATATGTCGCTGTCATCAGGGAAGGTCAGCGCATTCTTGTGGTTCATAATTTTGCTATAGGTCCCCACTAGTGAGTCTGCATAGAAAGGAGTGTCGCCTATACACGGGACAAACGAGAGCAACAGGTAAGTAATATGTCTGGCTCTAAATATGTAAAATAAGTCATCTTTCAATGCAAATACTCACCAACTAACATTTCGTACAGAAACACTCCCACTGACCACCAGTCGCACTCTCTGCCATAATAGCCATCTCCTCCTTGGGATTTCAGTACCTCAGGTGAAATGTAGTCTGGAGTTCCCACTGCTGTGTCACATCGTACCATACCGTCCTGAAGGGCACGAGCATCATAAACATTAACAACTCCAACACTTTACTTCAAAAAAATTATCATTATTACAGGGATATGGTAAATAGACTCATTCTTATATAGCACCTTTTCACTTTGCCAGAGCACTCAAAGCACTTTACACAAGATGCCTCATTCACCCATTCATATAAGCACTTAAGCACTTTTGTCTATGCTTAAGTACTTTCTAGCTAATATTCACACAGACTCATACTCCGATAGATGCGTCAGAGAGCAATATGGGGTTAGCATCTTGCCTAAAGATATTTGGCATGCAGACTGGAGAGCCAGGAATCAAACCACCAACCTTCCAATCAATAAATGACCAGCTCTACTGAGCTACAGCCAACCTGCCATCCCAGTAATTACTATTATTAATGTTGTTGTTTATTTAATTCTATAAAAGTGGATGAAAACAACGACTAAGTGATTTATCAGATTTTAACCTAAATTACAATTTTGGCTTTCAACAATTAGATCAAAATAAAACTATGATAATAATACAAATACTCTTCTTGCAGTGTTATTTATATGCCAGCTATGTCCAGACACTTAAACTCAGCTATTAATCTTTAACTCCTCGAGATCTATCTTGAAGTAAAACTCTTAAAGTAGATTTATGAGATTTTTATAAAAATGTTGAGGTGTCGAGTATGAGCTGCAAATAATCTAAAGCATTATTCACATCTTTCTGGCAACAAAACCGCCTCCCAGCTTTCCGAGTTAGAATTTTCCCCTCTCTCTAAGTAAACAATTAATCAACAGGTGCTGAGCTGAGCTAAAGATCTGTCAATAAATTCAGAACTGGTCCCCAAAAAAACCACCTCGACACCTCCACCTCATTTTTCCTTATACAAGGACACATTCTTAAAGTTCAGTAACTCCATACTCGTTGTTAAGATAATGTCTAATATTGCTCAATAATCAAGATTAAAATACAGACCAGAATAATCATGACTGGGATTCTCACTATAACTGAGCAGCATTAACTTGAGACACAGAAATTTTTAAAATAATCTTATCAACATCATCTGACAATATGGCTGTGTTGAAAGAAAGTGAATCTGATACCTTGTTCATTTTCATGCAGGTCCCAAAGTCTGCGAGCTTTAAGTGGCCTGCTTTGTCAAGCAACATGTTATCAGGCTTGACATCTCTGAGGAAACAAAAACATCGTTAGACATCAGTTCAAGCACGACGCCAATAAAAACATCTAAATCAAACACACGCATCACAAGGAAACTAAACTCATCCAAAACATTCAAAGGCTTCAGCAGCGTTCTCATGCTGAGCCGATGCATGGGCATTAGCGTTAAGGTTAGAGAAACAAAACAAAAAACAACACAGTCAGATCTGTCTGAACGCTGTAGCAGCGACAGATCAGATGGCATGAGGTATGTGGGCAGCTGTTAATGAGAATAGTGTTCATGTTTCTCTGCACATCGTGCAAATCTGAGCGCGTCAGGAAATCCTTTATACAAGCTGTTATAAGACCATTTAATGCACAATAACGTTAACTTTATTAGAAATTAACATTGTTTTGCTGTTTGGGATGTGTTGTGTAATGTTTGGGTTAAAGCTGCCGTGGAAATGTGATTTCCTGCAAAAGGATTAATAAAGGATATATCCATCTAAAAAATGCTTTACTCCAATTAGAAGAAAACTGATGGAAAAAAATTCCACCACTGTACCCAGTAATGTTATGAACTCAAAGTGCTTCAGGGCTGTTGTGTGGAGAAACAATTTGATGTTCAGATGCATGCCATACTTGTTGCTCTGCTATTGACTATATAAAGCTCCCTCTGGCCCACGCCATTTCACACATTGGCAAACATGTTTGTTGCACTGGATGCCATGAGAAAAAAAAAAACAAGCAAAAAAAAAAAAAACAGTGCATGTCTACCCAACTTATCTTTAGCAATCTTTTACATATTAGAAAGAAAAATGAAGCTGACAGTGTGGAAAAATGTTTTGGTTTTTTTTTTTCCAAAGTTCTGAGAAGCAGTTGTGAAGTCTCTTAAAACCGATAGCACCTAGCAACGTTACTTCCTGCTTATTACAATGCTTCCTTAGATCACAGGTTGCCACCAAACCTCTTTGATCCCGCTACAAATCTCACACAATTACAACGGGAAAAAATGCCTTGTGGGGAAAAAAAAAACAGAACTAGAAATGACGATGTAACGTTAATAAGTCTTTTTAAATAACGAAAATAGCTTCTTTTTCAACATATATGAACACCACAAACAGAGAAAAATACAAATGTTGTACTGTCACCTGTGAATGAAGCCCATAGAGTGGATTCCATCCAGGGCCAGGACTACCTCGGCTGTGTAAAAGCGAGCCCACTTCTCTGGGACGTCATAGTTGCTCATCAAGTTTACCAAATCACCACCAGGCATGTACTCCATCACCATGTAGAGGTAGCGGTCATCTTGGAATGCAAAAAAGAGCTGTAGAAGGACAGAATTCAAACAATTAGGAAAAGGATTCAAAAGTATCCCAACAATTTATGTCAGACACATGAATGAGGCTGGATTTATGTGGTCTGAACAATGTCTGACTAATAACTGCATGTTTAGACACTCCTCTGTCCCATCATACCTGAACGACCCATGAACTATTGGCAAAGGCCATGATGTCCCTCTCCTCCCAGAAGAAAGCAGAGTCTGACCTCTTGATCATCTCAAACTTACTCAGCAGCTTCATGGCATATACTTTGCTTGTCGCTTTATGTCTTACCTGAAAAACGATAATGAGGCAGCAATCAAGTCAGACTTATTCATCAATGTGCTACATTTATAGCTACTGTGCTATTCAAAGAAATAAAGAAATAAAAAGACAGAATGGCACTCTTACCAACTGCACCTCTCCAAATGCACCCCTCCCAATAACTTTAACCACCTCATAGTCCTCCGCTTTCATTCGCAGATCACGAATGTTACTAATCGTCTCTTTGTCTGGGGGGGAAGAAAAAAAAACAAACATGCAAAGTTACCAGGAGAAATGCACAAAGCTCTTGTTATGGTGTTGACCTTTGAGAGAAGGTGTATCTCCATCACTGAGAGATCACAGCCTCCCTGTTTATGCAATCTCAGGGGTTACTTTCATAGGACATCCACATTGTTGGCAAGCAAAGCAGAACAAGTTGACAGCGTACTGCAACTGCACAGCTGAGTGACGCCGTTTAGGGAAAGTTTGTTGCTTACTGAGAGTTGGCCTTTCCCTGATGTAATAATTCTAGCTCCCCTTGGGGAGTCAGTATCCACTGTTCAGCCAAATTTGGTCAAAGCAGTACTAGTGGGATAATTTTCAATTCACATGACTCACAACTAGCACGGGAATGCATGGAAAAGCGGGGTGCGGGGGGGCATCCAAGTTCAAGTGATCTAAAAATAAAAAGAAAGTACTAAGCTATTAGAATAAGAACATTTGTGAGTCATTTCCACCACGCATGAGTTCCTGGGATCATGATCCCTACTTGAAAAATCCCAGGCAACCCTGAAGACATAAAAAAAACATGTTTAGAAATGCAACAAATAGGAACTCCAGTTACTGTTATAGATAATATACCATGTGAGTATATCTGCTCACGAGGCCGGGTGATGGATTAATGTCAGTAGGTCTTGGCATACATACAGTAGAGCAAACAGCTTATTTGATTGTGGTGCAAACCACAATGCATGGCTGGGGATTTAGAGCTAGAAGTGCTTCAGGCAAGTCATGCTACTGAAGATCACTGTCTTGGTATATAGCGCCATTATTCCATATCCATCAATGCCTTTCACGAAAATACAGAACCAAGAGTAATTGAGAAGATGCCTAATGGCAGTTTTTGCCTAGGGGTTTACAGTAGGTCACTTGATATTCAAATATGACCTGTTATATTCTAGTTGTCCACAAAAACCTGTTAAGAATGCACAAAAAGTTACAACATGCACCATGACATTAATATCCTGCACAATCTTAGCAGTATCTCATGCATTTCTGATGCATTAAGATGGACACTTGAGATCCCATAAAAACCACCACATGATCAATACAGTATGAGTACAGATTTGAGCGCAAATTCTGGGGTACACGCTATAACTCACCATTGTCCCATATATTAAGTGCTGGAAATTGAGCAGTTTGACCAGATACATTAAGGAAAGCGAGAAACCTTTGACTTATAGATTTTTTTTCATCATATTTATAGCAGCTTCCCCATTCTGGGGACACAGTGAAAAAGAGAAGCCAGCCTTGACAGACATCAGGCGGGTCACCAACCATTTATGAAAGCCCCTTTGTTGGGGACACTAAACAGCAGACACCTATTGTGTCCAAGCCCACATACACGCCGTGACCCAAAAAACTGCTCCTCCCCCCTCCCTGAGTCTAGGCTTATACCCATACATAACTGTGAACACAAATAGTTAATGAGAAAGACACAGGGAGCTCTCATAAGGGGGAAAGCTTGATGCAGTGTACTTACATCTATTCAAAAAGTTGTCAATACTCTTGTTTTTCCTCAGGGCAGGGAAGTCAAGGTCATATACCAGTGCATCCAAGCCATCCTGGAAGAAAAGCAGAAGGGTGACCATGCATGAAAGCAAAATTAAAAGACTGCTACAACGTCACAGATCGGTCATCTCACACGGCATGAGAAAAGCGAACTGTGAAACCGCTCTGTGCAAAAATGTCTGCATAACACTGGCAGTTGGCTTCCAGTCTGGATCATGTTACTGTTGGGGAGCACTTCAGCATTTTGTTGAAAAACAAAACAAATTAAAAAAAAAAAAAAGTTTTAAAAAGCATGGCTTGCATATTGCATGACACTTATGACGGGGATGCACCAGGTTATCGGCCAGTAACTGCACATGTTATGACATCAACCAATGGCCGAGAGCTTTTCTGTTCCAGCCTCAAATGTGAAGACACAGGGAGCTCTCTACCAAATTGCAACTTTAAACATCAGAATTGGAATCAGACGAGAATTTTGCATCCATAATGTTTAGCACCAACATAGTGCATTCAAAAACATTATCTTTGGTCAATACAATTTTTGCCATCTATAAATGAATGCAATGACTTTTTTTTAGCTTTTGTCTTTTCAAGCAAAAAGTATATTATTCCAAACTGACATCACAAGTTTGTATAAGCAGCATGTCAAAAGAACCTAAGAAATATATGGTAAGTAATGACGACTGCACACTTCCCTATCATAGGCATTACAGCGATGTTCCTGGCCCTCCACGGAGTCATAACTTGATTACCATCATCTCTGCTAGGGTACGACTTGGATCAATGATTGAAAGCAAATAAAATAAACAGACATAAAGTATTTGTTGCCATTTTGTTTACAGTACAATTTTTGTGATTTCAAGAACTATAAACATGGAGAGAAACAGTCTTGCCTTCGGCTAGGCTACAGCACAAGTGCCACTGGCAGGGTTTAATCTAATCCAGAATGGCTGAAAAAACACGGGCACACAAACCCTCGAATGTACGTCAACTGTTATGAAGTCCCTCGCGCAGGTGTGAGCCAGATGTTTTCAAGGGGTGAGCTAACCTACATATGCTTTCCTTTAAAAAGGTCAGAGGTACATGTTCCACTATAAAGCTGGTAAGAGCTACAATTAAAATATGCAATAAAATGTATTTATTGGCCAAATCATCTCTGAACTTTCCATCATAGCATGAAATCTTGTCATTCCAGCAGTGTCTTTGTGTTTCTCTGAGCAAAGCAATGATGACACATGGTGAATCAGCAGCTTGGGAATCCTCTTAAGTCACTCTGCTGTTTCTGCTCAACAGTGGAGGACAGACATAAAACAAGCAAGTGCCCTGCAGGATGGGCGGTACAAGGAAAACGCAGGTGGGAGGGGAAAAGGAAAAAGTAAAAGGTGTAGAATTGTTGTTAGGAAGAAGAAAAACAACTTCAAAATTTACCAGGACAGAACACTGGAAAATTAATACTTTGGAAGCTCTTCTGCTCAGTTTAGAAACCTTCAGAAGTCAACATTCAGGAGAGAGTATTTACAGAAGAGGCTGGGAGGGGGAAAAGAAAGACGCCCTTTGAGCCATATAGTATCCAGCCAGCTTACACTGGGAAAAAAAATGCTGAAGAACTGAGTCCTTCAGGACCTTAATCACAAGGCTTTGCGCTCAGCAATGCATGTTTGCATAACTTCCTGCCGCAGAAAACTCTGGACAGCCACAGTAACATTCCTCAACAGGACTGTACACGTCAGAGAGTTATTTTAGTTATGTGGCCAAGCAAGTTCTCAACAAAAAAGTGAAGGAGAGGAAAGAGAAAAAATAATAATAATCTATCCCAAGTGCAGAGTCACATAGAGAGTCTCATTTTCAATCATCAGCACAACTGTAAAAGACTATGACGGAAAGGCAGAGGGAGTGGAGAGAGCTGGTGCATGTTGTGCTAGCTAGCCCAATAGGAGAACAAATAAAGGAAGCAACAAAGAAAAGCCAGCCATCCTAAGGAAACACCAGAGCAATAACAGAGCCAGGTAGGGCAAATACAAATACAATATAGGATAAAATCATGAAACAAGAATGTGAAAGCTAACCGATTAACAAACAAAATAATGTCAGTTTGATAAAGTACTGGCTGTGAGCATCGGTGTCTGAATTTCGGCATTTGCATGTTTGCTGTGGTGTCACCTATCCTCATAGAGAGAAACTGAGGGCAAGCTGATATAGACATACCAGGAGGAACCATATAGATGGCATTTTAATCAACTGGCAAACTATTAATAAATAAGGTAGCTTAGCAACATTAAATACCCCTAATGGATGTTTATGCACTGATATACAACAGAACCTAGAATTAATGGCCTTCCACTCATGAGCGATAGAGGAAGTAGGATGACCAACCAGGTAAGTGTAGTCAAAATAAAATTGTAAAGCAACAAAACAGTGTACGAGTGATTTCCTGTATGCATGATTTTGCACGTACCATGAAGGGAAAAAAATGGAACTACTTTAACAACCTATCAACAACAAACGGCAGTTTTAGGGCTACAGCTACCAATTATTTTCGTAATCGATTATAGGACGACTGCCGTCTACTCTCAGCAATTTAAACATCATATTAGACATAGTTCAAATTTCATCTGCATACACTTTAATTTTAATTTCTACAGCTTTACTGCAGATATTTTACTGTGTAAAACAAATGTGGTGGAAATGGGGGTTTGCTACAAAATTCACTTTTCTTCACATTAGAGCTTGCTGAAGAGGTGGTTTGATTCTCGCCATGTGACTCCTGCCAACTTTTTCCCCGTAAAGGTTATTTTGGCAATTGCTGCAGTTTCAGACACTTTTGTTTCACTCCATTCGAGTTTACCGTCTCAGTAGCGGCTATGCGCTTTGTGTATGTAGACAAAATTCGGCTACATGTTTAACTACTTACATGGTGACAGCTGAGGGCTACAAAGTTAAACTGCGCATCGAAGCAAAAACATTTACACTGAGGAATTTTTTGTTATAAATCGATTTATTTGATGAATCGCTGCAGCCCTAGTCTGTTTGCTGAGCTAAAAGGCTTCTTGGCCAGCTGTCAAAGTGGAGAAGTTGAGAGCTGTCTTTTAATAGGAGCAAAGTTGTTAAGAGCCCTTTGCTTCAGTTTTATTCTGATAGTGGCGTGGACAGTGGCACTTGTTTTGCTCTGAAGATCCACTATAAGCTAGAGGGCTACCTTAACTTCATACACAACCACACTACCACCGGATTTAATCCAATATGGCAGGGTTGAAATGGAATACGCAACTCGCTGACAGAAGAACTTGGGGAAATATAAATATTTGCAGAATAGAAACTTAAACAGATTTTTTTTTATTCACTTATTCAGCTTTTCAGCAACACCACACAAACACACACATTAACATAACCATTTATACCACAGATAGAAAATAAATCTGTGGGAAACTGATTATCACCGCAAAATTCAGCATTGGGTGGGAAGCAGCGTAGAGAGGTTAGACTGTGCCGACTACAGCAGAGCAGAGCATCCAGATCACCTGCACATACATGTAAGACGGCCAAGCAGGAGTCATTTTTGTCACAATTTTGTCACAACCTTTAATAACATGCATCAAGAGGACCACCAGTGATTTTTATATTCAGCCAATACCAATAGCCAGTTGCAGCTTCCTGCACATTGGAGAGGCATCCAGACTTGTGTAGCTTAACAGTGCATGTCATGATAGGCAATTTCAAAGAAAACTGTCAGAATCTGAGAAGTGCTTTACATTATCGGGGCTTGTTGCCAGCTCTCTGAACTAATGTGGATTGTAATGCTTCCAAAGTATTATCACCGTTCCACCTACACAGCTGTGCTGCCGAGGAGAGAAAAAAAAAAACACTGCAAGATGACTGCAACGCCTGGCATGAATGGAGAGTTTGGAAAATACCGCTGGAAGATATCCCTTGAACATGTCAGCACATCATGGATCAACCCATTTATGCGAGTCTGTTTTCTTTCAGATGAAAATCATCAACTCAAACAACAGACACACAAAGACCACCTAGTGGATTTCAACCAGCTCCTATTGCCTGTTTGGTGTCTGCATATTAAATTCCTATTTGCAATACAGTTTTCATTGCAAACTCTGCTCCAGGCTACAGTACCAAATATGAGGCTGTTAGTACAGGAATACTTGAAATACTTTTTCATCATGAGTAATTTAGAATACTTTGCAGTAATGAGCACTTTCCAGGCAAACTGAATGAAAAAAGGTGCACACACACTATAAATTAACACCAAGGATCCAAGTTGATATCATAGCCTTCAGCCAAAAGGCAAAAATGTGACACTATTAATTAAAATGATACAATTACTGAGATTATATGCTGCTATGAACTTAACAAGATGTGCCTGCAATCTATGTTATAAGGAAAATCACAAAAACGATTAACTCAACTCGAAAGGGGCTGGGCAGTAGCCGTGCACAGGATGTTTTATTATGTGGCAGTCTTGGGAAAAATTGCAAGGAAAACAAACCAGAGCTTGAAGTTTCTGCTGATGCTGCTTCAGCCAGTGGGTGACACATCCCTGGGATTACTAACTAATCATATGAAAAACCGTCTCATCGCCCTATTCATGAAATGCGATAGTTATGTTTAAAATAAATAATTAAAAAAAAATGTATGGTTATACGGAACACACCAATGCATTGGCTGACATTACATATGATAATTATTTCCTTTATATCTTAATCCTTAAGGGATAAAAATACACACACACACAAGCACAAGCTCTTTTCCAGACATTAAAGTCTGAGTTAAAATTTCCATGAGAGACTCGGCCACATCATCCCCTCTCAGCATGCCAGCACAAGGCATGTGGACTGGCCTAAGTTGAGCCCTTCTTCTCACGTCCTTTTCTGCCACCTCTTCAAGACAATATGCTTTCCACATGTGAGCAGCTGAGCAGACAGCCTATTCCACAGCGGGGTGTGCCCGTGTAAACGTGAATGTGATCATACAAACCAGTGAAGCCATTCAAAGCATGAAATAACACATCACTTCCTCTCAGGTAAAGACATTCCAAGAGAGTTAACGCTGATCCCTCTAGTACACTTAGAAACCACCACTGAGACTTTAGCTGGAGTTTTTCTAGCCAAGCACTTTGTCTGGACTACTTCTTACACACTCTGGCTGCAGATAATATCTACTGACAGGAAATCCCATGTGCCTTGAAAGACTGCATATCTAACAACTCTGCTGGATAAATGGCTGTGACAGTAAGCCCAGGAGTGGCAAAACAGGGGTATTTGAGTTTCTTATGAGGTCCCAGTGAGCGAGAATTACTGTCACAAAAGCTTTCATGTGAAAGTAGAATGGAGTAATTCCAACAGTGGCCATCGCTCACTGGTTTCCAATGACTGAGCAGTGGATTCTCAAGCAAAACTGTGCTCCTCTGCCTGCACGGCACACGCCAGCAAATGACCAGTTCATTAAAGGAGGGAATATAGACCATTATGTACGCAGGAGCGCCCAACGGGCATTTTAGCCCTTAGGAAACAAGACAGATTCTGAATGGGCTCATTTCAAAAAAAAGAAGGAAAAAAAAGAAAGAGGAGTTCCATTTTTAAAAGATTGGACCATTTTAGTATGCATTCCTGCACATAATCAGTCAGTTGAGGGAAAGCACTGCTACAAATAGCTCAGTCAATTGTTGTTCCCATAACTGAATAGCTGAGGAGAGCAGTTTACAACTGACAGCCCTGAACCTTCTGACAATAGGGGTAGATGAAATGCTGACCGTAACCTTCACCACAAATGTTTTCCAAATCAAGACGATACAGTTCATTATCAAAAAAGCTCCAGACGGGTGTTGCTTTGTTTTAAATTCAAAACAAATCAACAGAGCCCACACATTTCGTGTGCATCTTCCAAAGTATTACATACCTTACTTACCCATATGGAAAAGATATAGTAAAAACTTATATGGTTTACTCATGAAAGTGGCCACTTTCATGAGTAAATCATATAAGGCTTACATGATTTACTCATGAAAGTGGCCAATTTCTCATTACTTTCATATATTGTTTTACTAAGTATCCAAAACATACAAGTTTCATTATATAATTTTTCAAGGGATCTTATATCTGTTTTCACTCTTGTATGCTTTTCATACAAGTTTCACACAAGACAGATACAAACTTTATAAGATTTATATATATCTTTTCCATATGGGTAAATACCTTTGTTACTTCCGGGGAGCAATGGACAAATCAAACTTAAATGAGTGCTGTAGGTGATTGCCCCCATAAAAATACGGCCACTGCAGTACTTTTTGTCAGAGTTACATTAGCCCTGCAGGGGATGCAGCTGTGAGAAAGAGCAGATGCAAAAACAACCGGTGGTGCATTCAAGGTTCCTGCATTCACCAGTGTCGCCCTTATGGTGAAAAGACTGATTTTGTTCATAGTATATATTTGTCACAATTAACAAATGTTCAACAGATAAATGGCACATGTGATGCTGTGGTTTAGAATGAAAGGTCATTACGCAGTGCAGTTTGTTTTGGTTGACTAACACAAAACAGAAGTAGCTTAGAGGACTGGTATATCCTGATAACAATGGCCTGGAAAATCTTGCCTTGTCATATACCCCTTACACAGGCCTATATGCTAACTGAGAACACCACAAAAGGGTGAGTATTATGTCCTCCTGTCAAAAAATCTCTGGTAAATCTAGAACGACAGTGAATTTTGCTACATTATCAGTGCAAGACAACACCTTAAGAGGCAGGGCAGGTCCATTAAAGGCAAAGGTCGTGAAGGCAGGACAAGGATTCACTGGCTGTTTTTCAAAAGTTGGGCCTTGGCAAATCAACCATGCAAGGAAATCAGAACGCAGGCCACAAACATGTTTATGCTAGACGCTCAGAACAACTGTTTTTCAAGGTAAGCTTCTATGAGGCCTTGTTTTATTGTATGATAGTTTCCCTTAATTGGGCTATATCCAGCATTAGACCTTAGTCCGAATTGGACTTAAACAATAAATACAAGTTTTCACACCAGCTGTTTTTATAGCAAAGTTTCTTTATCATTTCATTATAAGGCATAAGAATCACTCACTCAGTTCTGATGTTTTAAGACTAAATCTAAACTAAGTAGAAAAAACTGGCTGATGTTGACCTCCAAATGTGATTTCAACAAAATAAATCTCTGTCTCATACTCATCTAAATGTATAGGAATCTCACCACAAAGCTAATTTATCTATTGCCATCTCCTACACGAACTGAAATATATGCAGCATTTCTGATTTTAGCTCACACTCTAAATCAAAGTCAGAGCATCCACCCTGACGTGCAGTACTCGCACAGTCGCCATCGTATGAATCTGGTTTATTGGCCTTGCCGTTTCCTGTAATTACTCTTATTACAGATTTAAAGCCCAAATAACAGATGAAAGAGGGATCAAACTCAGAGGCGCTGACGTAGTCCAAGTGTCAAAGGAAGAACAAAGATGATGGCAGGAAGCCTTTATGTAGTGCACCTCAATTATCGCTCACAGCGAGTCCTAACACATCGATTCATTTATTATAATGCACTAGATGATAAACAGACTCCACTTTAATACTCTAGCGCCAAGTGCAAGGGTACCTGGGACATTTTTCAGTACTTTGACAAATACACAACCAATTTTCATTTTTCTAAAGACTTCGATCATTGCTGGTTGACAGAAGAATAAAATATATTAACAATGCTTAGACCTTTAATGGCAACTGAGCTTTCACATCACAATGTCAGGAATTCTGTCCGTTCAGATTGGCTCTGTAGAAGCCAATGTAGAGCACAATGATTGGGGAGGGGGCTGCCCATCTAGATAAGGCTCTCTTCACTCTGAGCAGGATTTATTTAGCGGGTGAAGATAAGGGCAGCAGGACTGGAGAACAGTGAATGGTTATGCAAGCCCAGAGCTGAGCACTAAGGTACAGGCCAAATGTCACCATCACACATATCACAGGCCAAGCTCCTATAAGGGAAAAGTGTAATCCCAACGGTCCTATACTTCAGAGTGCTATGCCAGGTACAGAAACACAGCCAGTAAAAGGCTTGCATTGTGCATTCTGATGGAGCCTATTACTCATAGCCAAGCATGTTGGCTGCTTCATGCGTTAAATGTCCTGATTCACAGCCCTCAGAAACATGAGTCTTCAGTCCACATAATTTTGGTTTATGGGTAGAGAGCAGAGCCCACACCCAGCTACCTCAGAGCTGCCTGCTTGGGCTCAACTCTCCAGACATGCAGAATGGCTCTGGGACACACAGGGAACTCCAGGCCAGTCAAAGACAAGAGGTTATTTGATTAGCATGGAATTTTATTAAGCTGTGGGTGGAGTTGCATGGTGGCAGAGAGCGCCTCAGCAAAAGGCCTCCATTCATTGATCAGGGGCGATTGCAGAGAGGGGAAGAAAAAGAAAAAAAAAAAAAAAAGAGAAAAAAAAAACGAACAACACCCTTGTGTGTGAGGCTGCCAGTGGGAACAGTCCCCACAGCTTTTTGCCATTAGAAATGCAGAGCATGTGCACCTCTAGGTGAGTTTAAGAGCCCCTTTTCTGCAACACGATGGGAGGTCAGTGCTAAGCAATTTTTCTTAACTAAAGACCACTATCTGTAGCACCCTGAACACAAACACTCTGGGATGTGTGGGTGGGGTTTTGGGACAAGCCCCTTTTCCTATAGGGCTTTCCTTACTTCATTTGTTTAGGAAATTAGTCCACTCCTATATCATAAAGTCAAGAGGAATCAATCAAAGAGCCACGTAGCCTCAAGAACTATTAGGATATACATAATAATATGGGAACTGTTTATTTCTTGCCACTTCAGTGGTGTGCCCAAGGCGAAAAAGTAGGTCAGACACGAAAACCCAAAACATAGGTTTTAAGTCAGTAACTGGAAATTCAAGGCAAGTCCATCCGTCCCCCCAGCCGATTACCTACACTCATTTTGATTCTACCACAACAAACATCTGAGCACAACCGCTCCCTTTAGTCACAAAGACGCAAATCCGTGCGAAAACACGCAGCACGGCTGTCACTGAACCTGAAACGCTCCTCACACCCTCGACGTAACAACATCCCCTCCACGATGAGTCAGTTTCTGGGACTGCTGCACGTAATAAAAACCAATAAAGGTGTTGCTCCAGGCTGAAGCACGTGGCAACAGCCGCCTTTCTTTTAAGATAGGAGTCATTTCGTGAGTTGTCATCCACAGGCAGGAAGCAGCCAGGAAAAACTCTAGCCAACAGGTGTACTGATGCAGCTGAAGCTCTGCAGGTTAGAACAGGCTTGAAGAGGGCCTATCACTTTATATGAAGCTGAAACAAACAACACATCTAACTGGTCACCTTTTAAATGGTCTAAGCTGCACACTGGTGACCAAAAATATATATATCACAATCGGTTTGCAGCGCAAGGCAGGAAACTCACTAGTTGATGGGTTTTAACTTGCCTAAAACAAAAATATTGTAACGAAGTGTGTGTCTCTGTGCCATCTGTCCAGCTTATTAGTCATTACGTTACAATTATTCGTTATTTTTATTTTAAACTAGCAGAATACCGCAGTTAAAGATTGTTATTTCCACCCTATTATAGTGTGCGTTTTTGCCTTCGATTTTGTAAAGTATCTGGAGGTGTTAAAATTAATACCCCTAGTTTTTACATGCCAGTGCACAGGTGTTCCAGCTAACTAAATGTCTGTATATTCTGTGTCAGCAATTCTTCAGTGACAAGATGAAGTGTGCTGGTCTCGGAAAGAATTTCTGTTCCAAGGACTACACTGACCCCGAAATTGGCTGAATCGCTACGTTAGCCACTTTAGCCCGCTACTATGCTACAAACTTACCAGCAGACAATCCGTGTTTATTTCTGACTTTGGGTCTTTCAACATGGCATCGATCTTTTCAAATCGAGCCTCCATCGTATCCCCAGCAGACATTTTTGCTGCAAAACTCATTCCCGACGTTGAGTTATGAACAAAAACAGCCCAATGGCGAGTGGCTAGCTAGCTTTAGCAGCTAGCGATAGCTAGCTAGCTAGCCAAATGTCCCTTTCTTCTTCTGAACTTTCCGCCGCACTTCAAAGAAAACACATCGTTCTCCTGGAGCTTCCACACGCTTTAAGGTTGCATTGAACATGCAAAAGCCACATTTTCGGATTTGAAGTATGTGTCCCCGGTACGAGTGGCAAACAACTTTAGTGGCAAAGATAAATGCGGCGACAGATTAGTCAGCCTCCGTGGGATGCCGCTGAGGATAAGGGCTTAAAATGTTGGTGCATCCAAACAAAAGGCAGTTAAAACGTGAATGCACCGTCTGTCTGAAAAAAAGCACGATTTGTTGGAAAGCTAGTCCTGTGCCGTTCCCATATCTATGCCAGGCCCCTGCAGAAAATGACAAACCAATCTGACAGCTCAAAAGTAGAAGTGGTGGGAAAAAAAACTTCTGCTTCTTCCAAATTTCGATGAGTGTAAAGACGGAGTCGTTACAACGTTTAAAGGCACTCCATCCGTAGCGTTGCGTGCGCTGTCACTGAGCCTCGATTGCCTCCCCGTCCGAACTGCTTTATCCCTCAGATGGAATACAGACAGATTGGGTTTGATGTGTGTTACTTTTCAGAAAACAATCGCAGACGATGCCCGATTTTCTCCAACAGTCTCGCCAATATGTCCGCCTTCCTGTTCAAACACCCCTGAGAAGATACTTCAAATGTCAGGTACTGGGCATGCGCAAGTCTACATCACAAACTGGAAGGCAACACGTTGCTGCTCCCAAACGTTAAAAAGTTGCCTAAACGTTATGATCTCACTGAAAATCTACCATCCGAGGAAGAATAAACTTAAATTAAGTTTAAAAATATTTATCTTTAATGTTGATATATAGAGATTCTATTTGGTTCTTTTTTCTTTTTTTTAAAGACTTTTAGAAATACTGTTGGTTAGACTGTTAATAAAAAATAATGTTCACGACACAAACAGCAAAACCATTCATCCGAATATCCATAGGAAGTACTATAAACACCGTATCTAAATGTTATGACAATTACATAATAATAATAATAACAGCATATATTAGAATAATATATTATTAATTGTAATGATTATATTATTACTAATCTATATATTTTTTTTAATTCCTGATGTTATTTTTAAGTTAAAGCTGAGCTTTAACTAGCTTAATCTATTCTCCACTGGCTTACATTATGTGCAACAAAACCACACACTCTCAAAATTATTCTTTCATAACTAACATGTACAGTCAGTTATGAAAGTTTACATAGACTCATCTTGCCCATAACTGTCATGGCAATTTGGAACTTTTACTTATTTCTTTGGATGGTTCTTTTTCCAGGGTGCAATGGTTGAGCAGCATACATCTAAAGAAACACTTGGGTGCGCAAATTTTAATTTATTTTAGATTTTCTCTACTCCACACAGTGTCAAGAGTACATATACAGGCTCAAATATATACTTACACTCAGTTAAATCTTTTAATAAGTGGTGCTGAGGTTCAGCAGTATGTTAAAAGACATAATCTGGGAAGGTCTCTTGGAGCTATTTCTAAACAACTGCAAACTCAGATCTGCAGTTCAAACCAATATACTGATGTATCATCACTTTGGCTCATCTTCCAGACTTTGGCTTTCACCCTCAGATGAGAGGAAATTGGTTAGGATGTCCAGGAACAACCAAAAGAGCCAAACAAGAACCACCAAGGCTACAGCCTGGAAAGGTTTGGAATACAGTGAAGCACATACTTCTCTCTCTGATTTAATGTCTGTTCATTTGTTTCCTGTAAATGCTGCACATTTTTAAAAGCGCATCTATTGCACAAGAATTGTTTGCTGTACTGCGTAATAACTTCTTCTTGATGTCATACGACAGGGGGCGATGTTTTACAATTTATCGAGAGAGCTCACTCGTTTTCAAGAACTTGAATAAGCCCATTGAGCTTGACTTTATGACAAGGGGTGCAAAGTCCACATGTCGCGTATGTTTCGTATTCATATTCCTTTATATGACCAGAAGTATCTATCAAAGCTATGCAGCATTAAAGACCATGCTTTCGTGTACCCCCAGTGTATTAATGATTTGTACATACAGAGGGATCTGACAGCATTTTGATCTGAAAACCAAAAGCAGGTTTTGAACAGTTTGCGCAATCACCATACAATCACCTAAAGGTATAAGTATGCATGTTTAAAAAAATGCAACTTAAACATAACCTTCATTTTCAGGTGTGTGTAGATGTATGTTCGTGTTTCGGTGAGATTGTTGACTCGTTCTTTTCACTTTCTTGGCATGTTTATCATTAGTCTTTCGTGCAAACTGTTTATTTTTCTTATATCTGCGAATCAACCGAGCAAATATCATGCTGTCGACGCTATATTGTAACGTAAAGTTAGTAGTACCTAATATAGTTCTTACTGCACGTTTAAACTATAATAAAACAAAAAACAAAAAACTACTTATACATGTCGTCGATGGTTACTATTCATTTACTAGCTTTGGACGACCTCTTTTGCCTTTTTCCTCCCATTTGATAAACAAGCGATCACAAAGAACAACCTTAGCCGAACTTCCGCTGATTTGAACCAAACGGTACGTACTGTAGCTTCCTGACGTCACGTTGTTGCTTCGTCGGCTGTGATCAGCTGTGAGCAGCCGAGCGCCCAAAGCAGCAGCAACGTTGATACTGGCGTCGGAACCGGAGAGCGCAAGTTTACACACGGACCCCAATCCCCGTGGAAATGTGACTTTCTGCGTTACATATAAGGTAGGCTTGCGTTTGAACTGCGTTTTTTTTTCTTATTTTCCTCGAGGCCTTAATTTGTTTTGGTGCAAATCGGGATGTCATTGATGTTCAGCTGTAAACGCTGGCTCTCTCTCTCTCTCTCTCTGTGTGTGTGTGTGTGTGTGTGTGTGTGTGTGTGTGTGTGTGTGTGTGTGTGTGTGTGTGTTTATATCTTTGTGGGCACCAAAAATTGGAAGTTTGCTATACTTGTGGGGAACAACAGCCCTTGGACCATAATCCTTGTCCTCACTTTGTTCCTTTTATTCACCTGTTGCCCTTTTAATACACACAAAATACATGTTTGTGTATGTGTATGGCCTTTGTCCTGTTAATAAAGTTAGCCCTGACAATTACTGTTCATGTCAGGGGGAGGAGCCAAGTTACCTAATTAGTGTTGTCCTCTTATTACACCATGTTGTCAGGTTCTTATATTTTGAGTTCTGGTGTGTTTTTCACAATTTTGAAGTGAGATTTGTGTTGTACAACTCAAATGGGATTTTTAAAGATGCACTTCATCTATCTAGCACAAGCGGAAAGGGGGGTCCGTTTAGTGTTGCAAAAATCTTGTTTGAAAAAATTGTCCTTCCAATTCACCTTTACCAGTATGTGTGTGTGTGTGTGTGTGTTTATATCTTTGTGGGCACCAAAAATTGGAAGTTTGCTATACTTGTGGGGAACAACAGCCCTTGGACCATAATCCTTGTCCTCACAGCTTGGAAGGTTGTTGTTTTTTTGTTTGTTTGTTTTTTATAGGTTTTAGGGGTTACAATTGGGTTATAGTTAGGTTTAGGGTAAAGGATATGGTTAGGCATTCATTTTTCATAGTTAGGATTGGGGTAAGGGGCTAGGGTAAGCATTATGTCAATTAGATGTCCCCACAAGATGTGTGAGAGAGAGTGCAGCCAAGCTTTAACATGATCATTTTAGCAATCAGTCCATTTATCCACTGTGATTGCTTCAGTACTTGTTGGTAATTATTCATTGTTAGGAAAGCCATGCCGACTATGCCTGGAGCCAGGTCACTAATACTTGTGTGTCTGCTGAATACTGTAACAGTTGCCTAAGGCTTGGTGTTGAAACAAGCTTCAACAGCTTAGATAAAGTCATATCAGATAAGAGTGAGCAGCAGGTTTATTTGGAGCCTGTGCATATTACAACATTCTTCCATCCACAGCACATTTGGCACTGTACCAGATGCACGGGGGTGCTTACAGTAGACGTTCTGCTTATTTTTTACTGCTTCACAGCAGGAACTTTAAATGAGTACAGTATCACATGAGTAATCATTCATTTGTCAATTAGCTGGGTGGCCTGTCTTGCGTGGAGCACGCGCAGCCCTGTCAAAGAGGACAAGGAATGGAGGGGTCAGGGGGGCTCTGAGCGCTGACCATCTGGCCCTTGGGGGGCTGGTTTCCTCACTGGCTGCCTTTGTTCCTGGTGAACAATTGGGACTTAATCTTGGTGGAGATAACTAAGGCCCCATGACAGCATTCGTGCACTAGGACAGGTCTCTCTCTTTAGCCTTGAAGGAGATATCTCTTTCTCATGTTGCTTTGTGAAGGCTCTGACTGGCTTGCTTTCAGTGACTTTTGCATCTTAACTTTTTAATCTGCAGTCTCAAGTAAAGCTTTAAAAAATTCTAAACTGTTGTTTCATTAAACACCTGAAGGTTCCCTCCCTTTTTCATAAAACCATGCACATTGGATCGTTCAAAACTACAAATTAAGTAAGATGCACCTCATTTCTGTTTGCCTTCAAACGATGTCCTATTTAAAATAATAACACATCTTATTTGGGCGGAGCATTATCCGACCTTTTCTTTCCTTACGATGCTGGTCTACCTTCCTTTTCTTCCCCATCTTCTCATCCATTGTTTTATTGTGCTGGAAACCTGTTATGAGGCAAAGAGGTTTTCCAAAAATGCAGCATGACATTTCGCTTGTGAAAAAAAAAAATTAACCAGGTTGTGGATAAATGACTATGTCACATCCATTCGTGCTCAGACAATTGTCACCAGGGTAACAGATTTATTTATTTTCCTGTTATTATTCTCTCACTGTAATTTTTGGGGCTCTGCTTTTGGTGTTCATGTCGTGTTGTTTACTCAGTTGGCCTTGTGCCTTTCTCTTTTTTTCCTTCACAAAGAAGATTTGTGTTCATTTGCTGTTATGATAAACCGGGCTCTGTCAGATCACTGAGGGTTGTATTCACTGTCATAACAAAAAGATTCAAACCGACTGACTATCCATTTAATCAGTAACATAGTGGATTCAGATTCCATGGTGGCTTCAAGCAAATTTTATATACTGATCAATGAAACTAAATCAGATCATCCATGATACCAGTTTTGAGATCACAAAAACACCTCCGGGGGTAACCAGCAGATGTTTCTGTTGATCCTTTCTGAAGTACTTTTCAGTGAATGTGCCCTTTTCTGATCACGAGTGCAGATGGCACGAGGGACAAAATCCCAACTAAAGAGATCAGCACTATTGTTTTCACACTTCTTCGGCTGCAGTGTGACAAGCCCCAGAAAACAGGTGGTCCTCAATATAGGCGCCATTCATCAAATTGCTGAGGCAGGAGTCATGACCCTCTATTCAGGTTTTATCCTCATATCCCGTGTTGTCAATACGATTGTGTCACCAAAACCTGTTCTGTCATCAAAAACGTAGTTCATTAAAATATCAGTGTTTCCATCAGTGCCACAGCAAGAAAAAGTAAGCACTAAAATTTGACTTGCTTACTTAAACAAAAGTGTGTAAATTTTGTCAGCAGAACATCCTAAAAATATAAAAAGTTAAAATATTCAGTATATAAAATGTGTGTTTTTACATTTATTTGTATTATTGAAATTATTACTGCATCTGCATTAATATCTCGGCAGCTTAACTGTTGCCGTTGTTTGAGGTTCAAGCTAATTGATATTGTTTTATATTTATTTTGTAGCTTTTTTAATTAAAGAAAAATTCAATTTAATGCATTTGTCTCACATATGTTGTTCTGTAGTGTGACTACAAGCTGGAAATGCAGTAAATTTCCATCCCTCCCTCGTAAAGAAGCATTACGTCCCACTTCTTGCAAACAGAGGTCAGATCTCCTACAAAAAAAATACTTGTTGGTAAATGCAAATAAATTACAGATAAATCGAGGTTCACTTTCAGGAGAAGAAGATGTTTTCTGATTCCTAATGAGATCTCTTTAGTGCTTTTTAGCAGTAACTGTGTCTGATGTGACTAGCTAACCTTACCATGTCACTGTATATCAAAGATTAACTGGCCCTTTTCAGCAAAACATAAAAATTCAAAGAGCATCTCAGCCATGATGTGCGAAGCCAAACGTGTTCCACATGGATGCTCGTAAACCTTTAACCTGTCTTTGTGTTTATTTTTATTGGGGGCCAAGAATGCCAGGAACACTGTGTTCACTTGTAATGTTGTGAGTCTAAATAAATGAAAGCAAATATTCAGACTACAGGGGCCACGTAAGGGCTGTATGTTTTTCTTTCTTCTGCAGAGAATCACATCTGTCTCCCATTCTATTCACTTAAAAAGCAGCAGAAAGAACAGTTCACCGTGTGTTTTGAAGCTCTCATTCATCCGAGTGAATATTTGCTAATTTTAATTTTTCAATATCATCTCTGCAGAACCATGGAAACAGCAAACACTGTAGAAAGTGGTCCTCCATGTTTCCTTTTTAATGATTGTCTCTTGAAAAATGCATCATGAAAGGAAGAAGAGGAGAAGCACAAATAAGGTTTGAGAAGAGCTGGTGAGCCTCCAGAGGGGAAGAGATGGGAGAAAAGGGTGAAAAAAGAAGTGGGAGTGATGAAGCTAGAAACAAGGCAGCTGGATGCAGACAGAATATCACTTTTCTTTATCCAAACCTGACACTTGTTGCTGTTGGATTAGTTAAATGTGTAAAACCTGAGTGTGAAGAGGAAAGACCTAAAATTGTAAATTGAAACTGTATGTACTGTATGCTGGTGTATGACACGCCTGACAACTGGATCATTAAAGCTAATTTCACAAAGGCCTGTGCCCCTCCCCCGGCTGAAAGGAGATGTCAAAGGTCTGTGACCTCTTCCATTTATGTGCATTGATCCCGCTACCGGGGGAGGGCTTCCTCCTCTAAGCCCTCCACCATCAGCTGTTATGTCTTAGTTTCACCTGCAGGAAACTGAGCAATTATATCTGTTTTTTTATTTACTTCAGTACACATTTCTTCTCTCTTTACCAACTATTGTCATACACGTAAACAGAAATTAGTACATAGTACTTATTTAGAGCCAAACCTGGGATTTTATGGCAAAGGAGGGTTGTACGTATTCAGTAGCACACTATAAGGTTTGATGAACAAAAAATTAAGTGGGCATCAAAATCCAGAGCAATTTAATTTAAAACTTAGGCTACGTCCACATGTACCCGGGTATTTTTGAAAATGCAGGTTTTTCTATGCGTTTGTACCTTTCGTCCACACGTAAACGGCGTTTTTGGTCACTGAAAACGGAGATTTTTAAAAACTCCGGCCAGGGTGGATATTTTTGAAAACTCAGTTTTTGCATTTATGTGTGGACGAGAAAAACGGAGCGTCAAAGGTGTGCGCATTTTTTGATGTCACACTGTGCGCCACGTTATTGTTTCGGTGAAATTAATTTCTACAATACTATTACTGTTAATTTTACTCTCTGCAGTGTTTAAATGCTTACATATACACACACAATTACTGTCCCTCCACACATACGACTTGGTTCTGCTTCTATTAGTGGTGTGCGGATCGATACTGAAATATCGATTCTTCCGATACCAGCAATTTATGTTCTAGAATCGATTCTCATATTATAATATCGATATTTTAGTACTCTGGGTTAAATTTGTAGTTCTTCCATTAAAATGAACGCAGTGGAAAGAAACTATACAATTCGGATCGTCTAATTTGGAAGGAACTACTTCCTCTTACGCCTTTCATAGTCATATGCGGAATACGGCTGTATAAATGTGTGGCAGCCCCTGGCGTGCACACTCACAACAATGGCTGAGCGCAAACAGAGTCCTGTGTGGACACGTTGTTGTTGCAACACCACTGACCTCGTCAAACACCCCGGAGTAAATCACATCACAGAATATGATAAGCTTATGTTGAGGCGAACTGAAGACGAGGACAGGGACAGGTGCTGCTAGGGCGAAACAGACGTCTCTCGCAGAGTCCTTTAGTGCTGCAGGCAGGCAACATGCTCAAATAGCGCACAACGTCAGTTTTTTTTATTTATTTCTATATGATTATTCTGCATTATTAAGCAATAAAAACAAGTTGTCTGATGTCCTCTAATCATTATGAAGCAATATGGTTATGTTATTATTACAATTACATAATACAATTATATATTGTATTATGAAATGCAATGAAACATTAAGTTTTTGTACAGAGTATCAGTATCGGATCAGTATCGCCGATACCACCCTGAATTTTACTTGGTATCGGATCGGAAAGGAAATCAGTGGTATCGCACATCACTAGCTTCTATGCCCCAGCTTTGTTACTTTTTCCCACCGAGGCTTCGAGACTTCTGATTGGCCAACATTTCTGCACGGTTAGGAATATATCGCCACCTGTTGCTTTGGCATGTTCCTAGCAGCGTTTTCCTTCATTTCTGCCTTTACGTGTGGATGGGATTATTTTTAAAACGAAAACGGAAAATCTCCGTTTTCAAAAATACCCGTGTACGTGTGGACGTAGGCGTTTCTGTTTGAAAACGCATCGTTTTCTCTCCGTTTTGGCCTCCCGTCCACACTGAGACGGCCTTTTCCCCAGGGAAACACGCAGCATTTTGAAAACGCTCTCGAAAACATACAAACATTCAAAACGGATCTGTCCCGTCACAGTGTGGACACTCGAAAACGCAGACTTTCTAAAACGATGACGCATTTTAGTCATGTGATGCAGTCATGTGACCAATTAAACAAAGATAGTGGAGTGCATTATACAGCAGTTGTTTTGATTGCTCTCAATTTTGACAGCCCTAAAAAAGATTAATATCAGTTTGTACATGCTCCAGATAGCTTTTGTTCAAGTTCTTTAATTCTCATTCGCTTTTGCGCATGCACAGTACTGGAACGTAAGCGTTTTCGGCCGTTTCAATGTGGACACACAACTCTGACAACGACTAAAAACACTAGTGTGGACATAGCCTTAGGCTGAACTTAATTTAACTCACCCCTTAAATAAAATGCAGATAATTAACTGTTTAACGTTATCCCCTCAGCATGAATTTGTGCTTCTGGGTGAGAGTCTGCTTCACACCTCAGTGTTTACGGCCTGCTCAGGAGCAAAGGGGAAACGGAAACGATGTAAGGATGAAATTCCTCTGAGCTGAAAGAATGCCCCCTTTTTTTTCCTCTCTCTCAGTCCTAGAGTGATCTGGCTTTTTGGGATGGATGAAAGGAACTTATAGTCAAGAATGTAGGACATGTAAAATGTAGAGGTTAGTGATGGGATTTCCGGCTCTTTTTAGAGATCCGGCTCTTTCGGCTCGGCTCACTAAAAAGAGCCGGCTCTTTCGGCTCCGAACCGGCTCTTCAGGTTGTTTTGTTGCTTTAATTAATTTATCATTAACAATAATATAAAATTATGCAGAAAAAGAATTACTAATGTAAAAAAAGTGGTTTTATTTATATATGTTTATATATGGCCCCTAGAGACAAAGCACGTACAAACTCTAAAGCATATACAAACTCCAAAAAGCACGTACAAACTCCAAAACACATTTCTAGCGTTAACTAAACTTCCAAAACAGAGCTACTCAGATCACTTAAATTACACAATTGAAAGCATGTGTGTATTGTTTGTGTATTTATAGACAAGCACTCATATTTATTCAAATAATTTAAAAAAAAAGTTCTTGTACCTGTTACTACCACACACCAAATCCGGTTGTTGATACTTCCTGGCTTGTGTAGCCACTAGGTAACAAAAGCTCAACACTGCGCCCTAGCATCCTGGAGCACTTCTGTTGTCTTTTGTACGTGATTCTGAGTTTGTACGTGCTTCTGAGTTTTTACGTGTTTTGGAGTTTGTACATGCTTCTGAGTTTTTACGTGTTTTGGAGTTTGTACATGCTTCGGGGTTTGTAAGTGCGTCTGAGTTTTTACGCGTTTTGGAGTTTTTACGCGTTTTGGAGTTTGTACATGCTTAGGAGTTTGTACGTGCTTTGTCTCTAAGGGCCACCATAAATATACTTTATTTATTCACTCCACATAAAATGTAATAAATAAATCATATAATACAAAAAACAACTATTTACATTTTAAACTTTTAACTATTTAAATTTTCAGCTTTTTCCTTTTAAACAAATTTAACGTGAAACAACACAAAACACTGCAAACCACAACACAATTAAATATAAATTAAAATATAAAAACAAAAAGAAAATGCACATTCTCTGTCATATGGGCCGGCATGATTTCTGAATCCTTTATCATCTGCAACTGAAAATAGTGGATGATTACTATACCTTTCTAATGTGATGTTGTTGTCCCTTGCTCTTTTTCTCTCTGGCTCTGTTCCTGTGCTACTGCGAGTGTAACTAACGCCCCTCCCCCCTCTGCCCAGCGCAAAGTACAGGCCGCGCGTGCGGAGTTTAGCGGAAAAAGGGCGAGAGAGAGGGTGAGAGAAAGGAAAAAAAAAAGGCTCGCGTCGTTCACTTCAAAGAGTCGGCTCTAAGAGCCATTTCGTTCGCGAACGACCCATCACTAGTAGAGGTGCAGCCAAAAACGCTGGGCTGAACATCCTGCTCTTTGTTGCAAAAGGAGATCTATGATGCTAATCTTGGTGGTGTGTCTGTGTGTGTGTGTGTACATTTATGCATGACTGCTACGCAACCACAGTAGACACCACTTCCTGTTGTCCTGTTATCTATGATTCTGACATGCAGGGCAGGCTCTTATCTGTCACTGCTGGATTTTGTGCTTGACTAACCAAATGACTTAGTGAACCTAATCCTTAGTTTATTTAAGCCTCCTGTTACCATGCTCAACCTCTATTCATACACTCCTTTTTGTGGTGCAGTTACAGAATATTATCATCCAGACTTTTACGCTCTTTTCATCTGCACATGAACCCCGAGAAATGAATGAAAACGAGCTGGTTGTGCCCTCGAGTCAATCGCCAGGAAGTGTGTCAAAGGTTCACCATGAAAGCGGGAGTTCATGCACGTGTTTGTGGGGGAGTGATGGCATGTCAAGGTGAAGGAGAGACTCTCGCTGAACTCTTGGAAAAAGAAATTAGGTTGTGTCTTGCAAATCACATCACAGTAGGATTGTGGCACGAAGTACAGACTCATGTCTACACTGTTCCTCCTTTTTTTTTTAAGATCAATCTCTCAGATTATTGTGGACTCCATTACAGCAATATGAACTCAGGAAGCGCAAATTGTGCGTGTGTCTCCACTGAGAGCACTCAGTCATAATATATCCTCATTCTTGCCACTGAAACTTCGAAAGCATTCAGCGGAGAATCCCTTCTTGCACAGCAGTGTTATGGAACAGTGTGTTCTCACAGGGTGTACTGCTGTATTCCCTGCCCATGCACAGATGCCAGCTCCAGCGGTACAGTACCTGCAGACAGAAATTTCAGCCAGCAGCTTCATGTTCGTTTTAAAGAGCACAGCATGTGCTGTGCCACAGTCTGGATCACAGCATGTGCTGTGCCACAGTCTGGATCACAGCACAATACTGTGAAGGAAAATTTACGGTTTTGCTTTCCAAATCCTCCAGATAAAATGATCTTGTTGTGTTTTTGCTCATAACAATAAACTGGAGTGTTTCTAGTTTAAAGGGGCAATAAAGTAAGTGCTGGCAGCACAAGCATGTGACTTTAAAAAAGGGAGAGTTGTTGATGTCACTTGTTTTAAATCTTTTTTTTTTCTTTTTTGATTTACTTCATCTTTACAGACCAGTTTTACTTGGGCAGGATTAGTAAAAGATTAGACATTTTCACAACATCAACACGTTTGAAGGCTTGAGTTGCCTGAGTTATGACACTATTCTTCCAATTGTCCACATATTAAAATTTCCTGTCTAATAGTATGTTGGCCCAACTGCGTCCTGCTAAAATAGCATGGAAACATGATCTCTGGAGGTGCTTTTGGTGTCTGGCAAGGGACTTTGGCAGAAATCCACTCAGTAGGTTGTGGTCTGCATTTAAGACGCTGATTGGTGAGCCACAGCTGAGCCCAGCATCCTTGTGCAACACTTTAAATTTTACTTGACAATGCATAAGGAGCTTCAGTTTCTTCCTTCTGAACAACTTTTTGAACAGAACAACACTGTTTAAAAACTGCTTTTTTCCAGCAGCCATTAGTCAGATAAACATATCATAGCTTTGCTACATGTGTCTGTGTCTCTGCTGAAAATGTGAGTATAGATGACTCACTGCTGCAAAGTAAATCTACCTATGGGTACAAATAAAGTAACCTGAGCCTGAACCATTGCAATGAGATGAAAGAACAGCGGGTAGCTCTGCATGTTTGATTTGGCAGATTTTTTTGTTGTTGAATGTTCTTCCTGACACACACAACCCCAAAAGGATTTGTATCTTTACCTGGGATCGAACCGGCTTTAGGCGATTGTCTAAAACACTATATTATGTCATAACTAAAGCAATTTCACTTCATCTGTCTGAATGTTCTGTTCACACAAGCAAGCAAAAGATTTATTTTTTTTAGCATTTACTGCTTTACATTTTGATTGGCATTGCAGTTTAGCTTTAAAATTTTCTTCTTATTACTCCCTCAGCTCCACCAAGCCCATTTAACACATACAGAAGTGCTCTGTTTTTGACTGCATGTCACATTTTATGTGACACAACAGCTATAATGGCATACAGCATTGCATATGATTATTAGTGTGTCTCTTAACTGCAGTGTTAATGGGTTTGGGTGTAGTGCTGTTTTTTTCCCCTCCAGATGAGGAAATAAAACAATCGGAGTTAGTCTATAAAATGCAATCACCCGCATGGATCAGGAGAGAGCCGTTAGAGACAAAGGCCAGGGGTCGGGTGGTACTCTGAAAGCCACGCCCACTGCAACCGAGGCCCAAAAAGTAAATAAGATCGCTTAATATTAGCTGGCTCAAAAATGTGAGCTTTTGCTATGTTAGCAAGCACTGTTATACGGCTAATGTTGTTTAAAATGCTTTAACTCGATTGACAGACGTTCAGTAGGCTAAAACTGACCTGTTAATATTTATGACCAAGAAAAAAAATACTTCACACACACACAGGCAGTGGGTTAGGTTGGTATAAATTTTTCCTCTTGAAGTCTCAATTTTTCAGTTTAGCATGCTAAAAGTTTTTTAGTTATTTACCCAGGTTGTATTCAACTGCTCTGCAACTTTCAGCCATTTGGTTTATTTTCAATTTATAACGAGAGGACGGAGTTGGCGACGATTACCTTCTGGATCAACAACAAAGGTAAAAGTATACCATGGCGTAGTGTACTGAAATGCTAAAAATGTAATTGAGTCGGGTAGCTAATGATGAGCTAGCTTCCTCTAATGCTAGCTGAAACTAGCATCACTCTTTACTGTTATTGTTGGTACAGTAACAGTAAAGAGTATCAAAAAAGACTGTTTTAACTCAGTTGTAACTGGTTCTTGTTTTTTATTTAGATTATAGGGCTTCTCCGAGGACTAATTTTATCAAATAAGTTGTTCATATTTTAGTACTTTTGAGCCACTATGTTGTTTGTTGCTGCATTGTGAATTTCCTGTGTCCTCTTCCAAATTAAAAGCTCTGTAAGACAGAAGTCATTTCTGTCCCAGCAAGGCTTTTCTTGTGAAACAATTGCAGGAACCCTGTGTCAAAAATTCAACCCAGTTTTAATATGAGAAAATGGGGTGTATGGAATTATTTATGGGTTTAACCAGCGGACCTTTGATGACTGATTACTAATTCACGTGTTATTCTGTCACCTTGTAAAATTAATGAGGGGGGTGAGAGGGCTTCAGAGAGGGAGAGAGTGATTATCCATCCCACAGGGATATTAGCAGAGTGAAGAGGACACTTTCGGGGAGGGCAGTGGGGCACAATCACAAAGTGTTTTCTCTATATTTCTGTATGCACACATTAGCGGAACAAGAGCCAAAAATAATGGGCTAAGGAAGTGCTGGGGTAATCAGTTTCCAGTCCTGTAAAACAAACCACAGATTCAGTTAAATGATGTTAAAAACTTCTATATGTTTATGCTGAGGTCACAGAGACTGAGGACTTTGTGAACTGTCCATTAGCATAGTCTAATAAATAATTTGTCATTTATAGTTGGTTAATGTTTCTAGCCTGGCCATCCAACCATGTGCATGCGTGTGTGTCTTAGGTGCACTGCAGAACTAAAGCATATACCAGCTCGCTGTTCAGCACTCGAGCACATTTTCAGCTCGAGTGTAGCCAGAAATAAAACATGCAGACATTCACCAGACTATTTTATAAGTAGATCTGTGCATTCACTTTAACACCAAAACATGTTTTACACAAACACATACACATAAAGTGGATTTTCTTAGCCTTGCTGAACTTTATACATATTTTTTTAATCTAAGTCTGTGTGGGTTTGGAGGTTTTGTGTAAGGTCTTTCTTGTGATTGTTAAGACTGATTGTGGAATAGAAAACTAATTGACCATCACCAATTTGCTGGCTCCACACTGCAGTGATGTACACATTCACCTCGTCTTTTCTGCGAGGTAGCACAGTTGCTTTTAGGGTTGGGTCAGGACGAGCACCAAATCAAACACCAATCAGATCTCTTGTGAATAAGAGAACAGCTAAAAGTAGCATTTAATTTTATTTTAATAATCCAGCTGTGAAAATTGTAGCTGTGTGAATAATCTTTGCTTATTGGTTTGGGCTGATCAATCATGACATTATTTTTGCTCCAATTGACATCTGAAAATCATTTTAACAACCCATTTGGTGTAATCTCTCTTAGATGTTGGAGTTGCAACACTGATGCACATTTCTTTCTTTTTTTTCTATGTGTATAATTTGTGTATAATTGTTAATGTGAGAGAACTTGATGTATGCTAACAGCAGCTGGAAACACTCAAGCTTTCAGCCAGATTTCCCGCGTCACCTTGGCAGCATCTTTGCCTTAGCCCATAGATGCTTTTCCAAAAAATGCTGCTGCCCACGCACACATAACCTTAATTACACAAACACGACCCCAAACAGGACATTACTCACTCATTCTCTCTCCCTTTTCATATTGAAATACAAGGTCAGTGAGCGTTCCTGCAGCCAGGATTGTGTGGGAGAGGGCTGACTGTAGCAGAAGGCTATACCATTGGCTGTTGCAGCCCGTCCAAGGCTAAGGTGACCAAGACCCAGCCATGTGCTGCGAGGACTCAGCGTTCCTCTGTGGAGGTGGAGGTCATTCTGTCTCGCTCTCACTCTCTGTAGCACCTTCGCTCTCTCTTCTCCATTATCTGTGCGAGGCACAATTTCAGCTTGAGTGCAGCCAGAAATAAAACATGCAGACATTCAACAGACTATTTTATAAGTAGATCTGTGCATTCGCTTTAACACAAAAACATGTTTTAGAGACTTTTTATTACATTTTCATCCCTATTCAAAGAAAAACTTTTCCCAAAGCATGCTGATCATAATAATTTTAAGGGATTTAAAGAAATGTTTTGGGGGGGGGGGGTTTTCCTTTAATTTGTCATGTCAGAATGTTTTTACAAAACACTTGCAGCATATCAGGCTTTAATTTAGAAAAGTACAAAATACCTGACTATTAAATTCAGTTTTATTTATACAGTGTCAAATAAGAACAATAGTCGCCTCAAGATGCCTTATATTGTAATATAAACCCTACAATAATACTATATGTTTACCTATAATGACTATATCAGAGCAAAGGGGAATTCTAAAACTACATTTAGCTGTGCTTGTAGTGCAATTGAGGCGTGTATTGTCTACAGTAGAAAGTTTTAAAATTCATTCAGATTGTCTTTATGTAGTTCTTTTACTGACAAGGTTGATTTCATGAATGATTGTAAAACCTTTTTTTTTTTTTTTTTTTTTAAATCTCACATACCAAAGTTACTAAGAGGCTCTTGGCTGGTAAAATGTCTCCTCTGGTGGAGGGACCCTGGGCAGGATGAAGTGATAACAGCTCTGAATAGGTTTACTGTCACTTTTTCAAATCGGCACGGTTTGTGTGCAGGGTCAAGCCCCAAACAAAGGCTGGACTGCTTCCATTGTCCGATTAAGACAAAAAGAGTCCTGCTGATGCTGCGGCTCTTGCTGCTGTAAGGACGACTGATGGGATTTAAGTGTGTGTCCCGTCACCGAGGGCAACCTGGTGCCTATTAATCGGGAGGGTGGTGGAGAATGGAGGAGATGTGGCGAGAGAGTGAGGGGGTAACGGGGGTGGGGTGCTGCCGATGCAGCAGTTCCGCCTGGGGTCAGGAAGAGGGGTATGATGGATACAGCTGATCGCCCTGTAAGGAAGTTTAGAGGGAAAGAGGAGGAGGCTCTTTCTCCAGGACATTAAGAAGCCTCTTTGTCATGCTGTCAGTCAAATAGATTCAAGGTGGCCGAGATCTTTTTCAGGAAGGAAAAGAAAGGAGAGGTCCCATTGTGAAAAGTGGATCTCTTTGGATGCCTGATAAACACAACAGACCTCTTTCTTATGTGCTCTCCATGAGTGTGTGCTGAAATTAAGTCAGTGTGTTGGATGTGTGAACCTTTGAGAGAGTGAGTTGTCCTTAAAGGGGGGGAAAGGTTTAAAGATAGATTTAGTGGAGTGCTAATAATTATTTTCATTATTATTTAACTTGCCAGTTGTCTTCATTATTATCATTATCTGTCAATACAAGAACATGGATTCGGTCTTTTAAACCTCAAACAGCCGTCTTATTTTGAATTTAACAGTTTAACATATTTAAATAGTCGAGGAACTGAAGCATCACAGCTGAGAAACTCTAACTAGAACTTTGAGTCTTGTAAAATTAGTTAGTTGATTAATTATCAGAAAGGTTGACAATTAATTTCTTTTCATTATTTACTTTATCAATCGTCAAGATGAATTTGGGTAGATTTATACCTAGTACAAATTTTTCAGCAGTTCATTTGGAAAAAAGATGAAGACCTCTGTTTAAAATAATAATAATGAATTAAATTTAAAAAATAGTTTTTGAGAATTCAAAGAACAAGAAGCAGGATTGTGACTTTTTTCTCATAAATATCACTTTTAGAATTGTAAAAAGTTAGAATTGAGAATAAAGTACAAATTATGAGGATAAATTTAACTGAAAAAGTCTGAGTTCCTGGGTTAAAGTTAGAACTTTGTATCGGTTAATGCTGACTTTTTTTGGTTTGTTTTTTGTCTTAGAATCCAAAGGGGGTCATGACCCCCAAATTTTTTTTTCCAGTGGCTCTTATTCTCTTCTGTACATTTCAGTTTCAGTAGTTTTTTAGTTTAATTTTCCAAAGTATAGTCTACAGGTACATGCATATGTTGTAGAATGATGTAGGATGTAGTTTCAAGTTGTGGGAATGAATTTGTTGTAAAACAATACTCGGCCCTTTCCAGTGATCACCTCTGAAGTCTCTCACATCTTCAGCACCTCCATTTGACTGATGTTTGGTCTGCGTGGAGGATGGAGGGCAGCCCAGGCCAGCTCCTGGAACTGGAACATGACCCCTTTGCTGGTTTGTCATCTGATAAGCGTAAATGTTTTGATAGCGTTGGCCCTTTCACCATGATCCATGGATCTCCCTTTACACCCCATAACAAACAGGGCTGTCTAAACAGCACTTTATAGCCAGGACAAGGCCTGGTCAACCATTATCAAAGATCTAATCTCAAATGAGCCATTGTGTTCAGACCAGATGTTAGAAGTAGCTGTGAAAATGGTAGAGGCTCAATTGGATGAAATAAAGGCCAGTCATGGAATATGGCTATTTACATGAATTTGACTATAAAAAGCTTTTATTTTCTCTCTTTTATGCAAGGTCAGGAATGATTGACTTGTTTCCAGTCCTCTAAAATGATGTTTTAGAGAATGTATTATAACCACTTTAAATTCAAAGCAACAAATCTTTGTGTCCTTCGTCCTCTTGCCCTTTAGCATTGACCGGTGTTTGACTGCTGCCAGTGACAGCTTTACAGTATGCAATAGAACTTATTGTTGCCTTATTCAATATGGCTTCCCTGAATAAGTCTATAAATGTATTAGGGTCCTGTGTCTCTCTCCCTGTTGTTTCAGTTTAGGTGAACTGGCGTTCAACCCAGCAGTGTTGTAAAATGCAGATTGGGTTCACTAGCAGGCCTCCTGTTTTATTACACAGTCATGGACAGCATTGTAAATTTTCGCTTGTCCTTCACTTTCATTCGATTATGCTAGCTGGGAAAATCTTCTGCTACATAATCTAGAGGGTGGCAGATATTTTTTGCAAGTGATGATGCTTCCTGAAAGTCTAAACGTTTGTTGCTACTATTTGTTTTTATGTGGGCTCATGAAAAAGATGCCCAGCAACTTAAATTTGACATGTTACTTAGTAAATGATAGAAAATTAAATATGTGCAGTCTCTCACAGAATCAAAGTGCCTGGACTTGTTGCTTGATAAAGGCTGTAGAACATTCTCATAAGTGTGTCCTTCATTTACAGTTCCTTAATGACAAAAAAAGTGTAGTTTTATGCATCTCGCTTGGATTTTTACTGGAACTGATATCAAAACTGGGAGGACGGGTGATACTAAAGTTCCCGAATCAATTGGAAAAAATATTAATCCACATTAATATGCTACATTTGGCATATTGCTTCCTGTTGAGCGGCAACAAATGGTCTGTAAAGGTGGCGATTATTAGTCACACAATTTGTTTTTTTATCAGGCAAACAGAGAAAAGTCCATAAAGTTTTAGTTTATCATCCACTAAGGGCAGGGATAGCTCAGTAGATAGTGGCGGCCCCATGATCGGAAGCTACAGCTACCCTGAGGTACCCCTGAGCAAGGTACCGTCCCTGCACACTGCTCCCCCGGGTGCCCAATGGCTGCCCACTGCTTCACTGAGTGAATGGGTTAAATGCAGAGAGGAATTTCCCCACGGGGATCAATAAAGTACACTTTCTTTCTTTCTTTCTTTCTTTCTTTCTTTCTTTCTTTCTTTCTTTCTTTCTTTCTTTCTTCTAAGAAGCAGTTTTATCAATTATCAATGTTGTTGCAGATTAATTTATATTTGAGTGAATAATCAATTTTAGCCAATCAGTCAACAGTTTCAGATGCATATTCAGTTATATCCTATAAAGAGCATGCTAAAATATTACGGTAGTTATTTCTATAAACAAACAGCTGTAGTATACAGTGTTTTCCACTTTTTGAGTTTGTTTTCCACTTGCGTTACATTAGTTATCAGTTTGGCAGACCTTCGGCACGAAATGATGCTGGCCCTTTGTCCATGGCTGAGATTTAGTTTAAGGTTAAATACCTTGCCCTTAAACTCTTCCTCTGGGCCACAGTGTGTGGCAAGGTCACCACTCCAATCAAGCTAGTGTTAACACAAAGACCGCTTGTCCCCTAATGAATTAGCTCTACAGTTTCTCAGCGAGTTAATACACCTCTCTCCAGACCCTCGCAGGCCTTTCCAGCCCTGCTGGCCTTTCACACGCACCCCCTAGCCCCTAATTTTTAAATGAGTTTTATAACTGGACAGTAAACCTCCAGTGGCTTAATGATGATGACTTCTTCATCTGCCCAAATGCTCCTTTTGTCCACCCCTCCTCCTGCCCAAGACCCTGCCCCCGTTCCCTCTGGTCACACCAGGCTTTAAACCTTGGTTCACCCCACTTTATAGATGCGCAGATAATCTCCTACGACGCACAAATGTGCATGTGCACACGCGTGCGCGCACACACACACACACACACACACACACACACACACACACACACACACACACACACACACACAAACGGACCCTGGGGCTATTCTCTGCACTGAGCCCTGCTCTGTCTCTTTCTCAACGTCTTTCTTTCTGTTGCTGCTGACTTCAGCAATGGCATTCAACTGGAATGTTTGCCTTTGTTTGTTTGACTCACTGGAAAGCCATGAATGACCTTAGCTCATCTGCTATCCTCACTAGCACTGATTTGCACTTCAGGGCTCAGCAGGTAGCCCTGGGGAGTAGGAGTAGTATTTGGAGGAAGAGGGGGAGGTTTCGAAAGAAGGTTTGGGGGTTTTAATAAGGAAATGAGACCGGCAGACTGTCAAATGCATAGCAAACAAAAGTGCAACTTGTAACACCTTTGACAGGTAGCCCACTTGCCGCTAGTATAAATGGGTATTCTGTTACGGGAATTTCCATGTGGCGGTTTTGTCGTTTTCTTACTTGGGGGTTGTTTGTTTGTTTTTTGACAGTATAGGACTGTTTTGTCATCATAACAGGGTTATTAGCACCGTGTCCGCTCATACATCTGATGGATCTCGCTTCATTCTTAAAGTTGAAGCCTTGAGCTGCTGTGTAACGACAGGCATCCTATGTACTTCCATCAGTCATGCATGCACTTGGTTAGACAGGTTGATTAGATTATATAATGGAGCAGATACAAGTGTAGGCAAATGATTCTCTTGTAGCTCAGTCCAGGGTTCGGCAACTGCTGACTCAGCTAAGTCAAAGCTCCGGCACTCCTCTGGGAATCCAAGAGAGGAAGAGCTCCACTTCCCTACCCCCTTCCAAATTTAAGAGCCCAGAAAGCCCAAAATCTCCCATTAATGCTGGTCATGTGACTTGTCTTTCCTCAGGTGGCAGTGGCAGGAATACTTCCCCTTTGTCCCCTTAGAGTGGTGAAGGATGGGCTCAGGGGCGGGCAAGCATTCAATCCACACTCTTTTGTTTTGCAGCACAGTGTCTTTTGAGGCCAAAGAAAATGCGGGGTTTACTCATTATCTCCATTTTAAATGGGCTATTTAGGACAGGCCATGTCAAAGTCAGAGGCTTAGCGATAAATCACGCTGACAGCTCTTTTCCCCCAGTTGAACTTGCGGTTGTGCTGGTGTCAGTTGGATCTTTGTCAAAATTTCACTTTCATTGCAATGGATGGACTACTGCAGGTAGTCTGTGTTTACCACCCAAAAATGCCAATTATAATTTAATAAAACGCCTGTGAGTCACTCTGATTTACTAAGTCTGGTCTAAATCAGCAGTTGCTTGGAAAATTTCACAGTCAAACTCAAACCCAGCATTTAGACAAATGTCTGACTGAGTGAAATGAGTGCATGAAGCACTAATGAATGCCCTGATTGGTTCGTGTGGTGGTTTACAGCAGCCGTCACACTGAATGCGCTGCAATGGAGAGGAGGTGAGAAGAGCTCCACACAACTTGATTAAAACAACTGTTGACCGTGTCTGTGGTAATGAACTGGAACGTCAGTCACATGGCTCAGTGAAGCAGGAACCCGGGCCAGTAAAGGAAGATATCAGATAATGGAGTCATTTATGATAAAACCATGTTAGTATTTTATGACTTGTTGGAAGTCGTCTCGTCTTAAAAATAGCATTTTTAAGCCAAAATGATCAAATGTCTGTATGAAAGCAAGAGACCTAGAATCCTAGGGTCACTGTCGACTGTTTCTTCCCTGCTGGCAAGTACATGTGAGTTCACTTGCTGTTTACCTGACAAATTCTTGCAAACATTTCAGCAAGAAAACAAACACAGAAGCCTTTGGATGCTGCACAAATCATACTGACTCTACATGTTGAAGGCCAGAGCAAAATATTCTTGCATTTTCCACCCATTAGAAACGGTGAACAGTTTCCTGCTACTACAGATAGACAGATAGCCAATTGTCTTTCCCATTAAAAGTCAGGTAATTAAAGGTGTTGCAGAATTTCCGCTACCCCAGAAAGAGAAAGTTTGAGTGTTTTCAACCTGACTCAAGAAAATACGGTGTAGACTGAGGTCATGTTGGCCTTGTCATGTTGCCAACTGTGATCACTGGGCTGTAATGACATACAGTTCCCCAACATCTGCCAGCGCCTGTTGATTTGTGGTGCATTTCTGTTTATTTATTTTGACCAGATGAGCCTCCTGGTATTTATAGCAGGAGTAAAAGCCTAATGTGGGGTCAATCCTGGGTAAGGGCTATGGAGACAAAATGCCAAAGCTGACCTGACATTCTTGTCGGGGACAGATCCTTTCTGGTTCTGGAGTCTCTCCCACACACACACACACACACACACACAAAAAAACAATAAAAAGCTGGGTGTGGCCGTGAGAGATTGAGTTGAGCATAGGATAGAAAGTTTGATTTAAAGACTTGTGCCCCCCTCCCCTCTCTTTGCTTCATTCTTTTTGAAAATGAAAACTTCCACATGACACAGTGCCCATGCAGGATGTCTTAACGTGCTGGGGGTCACACGTGGCAGCGGGGAAATGTAGGCCCTCTCCTTTGTCGTCTCCCCCCAACACACACACACACACATAGAGAGCTCTGCAGGCCTCCAAGAGCATCTGTCACCACGGGGGGTCAGCAGGGCTGTAATGAATGAGCCCCCAATGGATACCCTCCCTCTTTGGCAAATGGCGTGGGACGGAGGAAGGCCTAGGGGGAGGTCGCTGTGTGTGTGTGTTTGTTTGCATGGGAGAGAGAGAGAGAAAGAGGAGGGAGGGTTTCTGCTGCAACAAGGGAAAGAGTGGGATTTCCAGTTCTCTGTAGAGGATAATGACAAAGGTGGCTACCAGAAAGGACTGAAACTCCATATGCTGCCTGGATATCAAAAAATAAAAGGATTTACTATTTAACATGGATGATATTTAAACAGGTGGCTTCACGTTTGGGATTTACTACACTTGATTGGAATTTTAAGCTGCTCGAGGAGTCATGGAAGGTACAGCAGAAGCTTCTTAAAACTGTGCTGTGTGTCACATGTGGCCCTGATTCAGCATTATTGGTACGGGTTTTTTTTAGTACCTCATTCAGTTTGTTTTATTCTCACCGCCCCCCTCTCCAGCCCCCATCACTTTTTCTCTCATGTCAGAGAAAGTGGCCTTTTTAATGTTAAGTGTGTGTTGAAATTTTTCCCGAATTTGTGCAACAGCGAGGTGTAAATATATATTTATGAAATTCCCCTTAAAACTGGCTAATTTCATTCAAACCCTGAATTAACTCATTTTCAGCTAGCTGCGTTTGTTTGATTAGCAAACGTCAAATAAAGGCCAAGTGTCAAGTTTAATTGCTTGATATCAACATCTTTTCCTTTTTATAAATGCAATGTTAGACAAAACACATTACCTTGCATTTGTTTGACTTTGCTGCAAAGCATATGCTAAATCACAATGTTATTAAAATGGGTGGAGGGTAAGCAAGTTTAATCCTGCCTCTTTCCCTCTGTTTAAACATTGTAATGTAATTATGCAGCTGAGCAAGAAACAAAAGGAGCCTGCAGAGAAAGAAAATTCCGGGTCAAAAGTAAGATTGGTTCAATTTAATGAACTTTTGATCTGACTTCTTTTCAGGGTAAAGCTCTGATATGGTTTTGATCTTTAACGGATCGCATATTGTGTAAGAAGAGATTTCACAAATAGCGCATCAGCTACAACAAAAATATGAGATGGGAACATTAATTCTAAGCAAGCTTTACTTATTTTTGTGCGAAGTTGTCAAGAGGAGAATCTCATTTTAGCTTTGTAGTGTACTCACCAATTGAAGAAAATTCACACCTCTTAGTTAATGTTGAATTTCCCTTTTTTTAAACTGAATGTAGTAAACAAGATTTCATTTTCAAGATTAAAAAAAGTTTTGGCTGCAATTTTTTTTCCCCAACATTTTTTCAAGACTGCACATGTTGACAGATCAAAGTAAAATTTCTTAAACAATTGTGTTTTTTTTTTTTTTACCTAAATTATTATTTTTTTATATATATGCATTTTTGTATCAACCTATCTAAACAGAACATACTGCCATTGTATTAATAATGGATGTATATTTTATAGTTGGGCTGTGCTTGCATGCATTTAAGAAGCATTGTCTTTAACCATTAGCTTAATCCTGTCCCACTTTCAAGAAATTTGCTTAAGAAACAAACTAAAACAGCACTTAAGTCTGAATATTTTCTCACGTTACATCACTGGAAAAACAGAACTTTATTATGCAGCACCTCGGGCTTGTCTTGTTTTTGTGTCTAAATTTATGGCTTCTTCAGCTTCATCTCCAGAGTCATCTCTGCCTCCTGTTGTGATGTCTACCCGTCACAACCAGATAAGCATCAAAATATTTAAAGACTCTGCTCCCTGGGTAATTAGCCGGTTGCAAGAGCTTAGGTTTGAGTTTTACATCAACAGCTGCGGGAACACTTGTGGGAGGGCAAAACATAAACCAGAGTTGTATTTCAATTTTCTTTTCTTTTTTGGTAGGCAGTTCTGTTGTATCGGTGTTGCAGGCGGATACGCTTCTGCTTTGTGACACGCTGATGTTTTTAAGTCTCTGATGCACTCCATCACGCTGGCTAATCATTCACTAAATGGGTAAATACAAGTTGAACCAGGTTGTGTGCACTTTCTATTTGAAGGACTTGGACCCCAGACAAGCTACTACTTTTTTTTCTTTTTTGAACAGAATATTTGTACAGTCAGAGGTGATGACTGGGTAGATTTTGGCTGTCAATGTTTTGAAAGGAACTTTGCTTCTGTTATATCAAAGCCTGATTGGCTAAACAATACTTTGTCAAAGGGTCAAAGTAACTTAAAGCCATTCAGAGGGTATTGACTGTGTGTTGAGTGCTGCAGCAACACCCAGTTGTACTTTATGAAAATGGCCTCGGGGCCGGGGAAACGTAATAGTGGGCTTTCTACACAGCTATACATGTACACATGCCACAGGCTGAGCTGCACTTAATGTCTGAGTGGTTAAAAGTGCCCTCATTCATTTTGTGAATAAGCATGCCCTTTGGACTGTGGGTATTAGTTGCAGCTTAAATCATTTTGGGGGGGATTTCCAAACAGCTGTAGTTTTTTTTCCCCCTCAAATGGCCAAAAAGTAGACTCATCAATTATGTTTTATTATTTAGTATAAAGTAAATACACTGGATATAATTGTTTATTTTTAGTTTGTTTGTTTAAACATTATAGATGTTTTGTGGGGGGTTTTGTCTGTAACTAGCACGTTCTTTTTATGAACATCCTGATTTAACATTCAAGCACAGAAAGTATAATTTCAACTATCTGGAGAAACCCTTAGCATAGTTAAACACTCTGAGCTAATCTTCAATCTTCCTGCTGCTTTCCCTCAGGTCTTCAAGCAACGAGGGAGTGACATGCCTTTGATGGAAATTTCTGCCGAGTGATAGCGATCCAGCATGTAGCAGAGTCCTGTCACACCTGGGAACAGTCTGACTGCGTAAGTCAGCCTGTTTTTTTGGGGGGGTTTTATGTGATGCTAATGTTTCCTCTCTGAGAATTTCAGATTTCACTCTCTGCAGCTCATTTTGTCCGTAGTGGTCTTCTCCAACCCTCTGAGTGAGGATTAGATTAGCCTTTTCTGACCCAGGGTCACATTCATGCAATCTGTTGATGCCACCCAGGAGCTGTGGAACGGCCTTGACTGACCATCTGACAGCCTGAAAGGCAGTTTTAAAGTCACCATTCATTGACGTGACTTCCCAGCATTGGCCATTAGTCTTTGAACATTAAACTGCTTCTTCTGCTCATTATGTTTAACCAGCCATCAGGCACACTTCAGCTGCTGACCTGAAATACCCTCCACCACTGCAGCTGACCTTAGCAACCACCTGAGTCACAACACCCGTTAAGTGACCCCTACCACAGTCACGCTTTGTTTTAAGTTGCACAGGTGGTAAAAGGTCATTTTTGGGATTCACCTCGCCCAGGCTGGGTTAATGACAAATCTGTCCAGTGGGGCTTCACACTCAGCCAAGCAGAGAAGTCTCCGGAGCCTGTTTTGACATTCAAAACGAACAGGCAATGGCTACAAATGTCCTCAGGCACCCAGCTTCTTTCTTTCTTTCTTTCTTTTTTCATTTAGCCATTAGTCATTGTTTCTCTGTGCAGCCACCTTCCTCCATCAGTTAAGCAAGAAGTACTGTAGCTTCGTTCTCTTAAGCTGCTTATCTCTTCCACAGCACAGTCAGGCACTGTTAATCTTGTCTTTTGTCTGGGTTGGTCAAATTCCTCCCCAGGAAGGTTGTTAAGTAAATATTGAGTCTGAAACCTGTCCAGGCACGGGCAAAATTGCACCTTCAAGGCAAACTGTGATCAGCTTAATTTCCACCTTACCTCTTATTTACAATATTATAAACAACGTTAGGAGTTTCTTTGTTTTGTGTGAAAACTGTAGATATTTATTCACCGACTGATATATTCAGTCAGTCATAATTAGTACTTTTTGTTTATTTTGTTACTTACACACACACACATCTAAAGCACATACTGTTGTCATGTCACAGCTGTGTGGGATCTCAGACCTTAATGAGGAGTTTTTCCTCCAAACAGCTGAAGGCTAAACTGGTCAAATGTAGTCCAAGGACAAACATGAGGCATTTCAGGCCAAACCCGTGTTTCAAGAATGCAGCAATTAAAACTTTGTCTCTGCTGAGATGTTTTGACAAGCTGAAAGCTTTGAGTTTGATTAGGCGTCTTTAATAAATGGACACTGAAGTGCTGTTCAGTAAGTGAAGCTTTCTTTTTTCCACACTTGGAGTGCTTTCTGTTTCTCCTGCCCTCTGTTTTCTTCTCTTGCTGGCTTCTCTGAGACCACATGCTCAGCCCTCTGTCCAGCTGCCACCTGCTAGCAAAGAGTCGGCCAACCACGGGCCCACGCGGCCGACCTCAGCAGATGTCACTGAGTGGACACTAGGAAGGGGGTGGGTGGGAGTGCAGGCAGAGTAACGGCAAAGAGCAAAAGAGCGAGGCCAAAAAGGGATAGGAAAAAAGGATTGGCCTTGGCCATTATGTTTTGACTGACATCGACAAAGTAAAGTGTGTGTGTGTGTGTGTGTGTGTGTGTGGTTTGTGCTTTGTGCTACTACTGACACTGTCTAGTAGACTAAACATTTTTATCATTAACAGGAAAGATCACTGCAGCTAAAGATTATTTTAACATTTCATATGTGTCAGGTTTTTTTTTAATGATTGACTTCAAATGTAGGTTTTTTCTGACCAACAGTTCAAATTCTGAGAAGCCAAACTGAGCAAAGTTTGCACATTTTTGTAGAAAAATGAACGTTGTTCACATGAGATCATGTAGATTTTAGCATCCAGTTCGGGCTTGTGGTTGGATGGAGCCTGGATCTGTTGGATTTAACTTTTATAAAGTTCTAAAATATAAAACGTGGGTCATGCTTCATGTCTGTGATGAGATCTGAGCTTGGAGATTCATCCTGCATTTTAGGCTTGTGCAGCTTGATGCATAAACCCATATTGGTTCTGAAATATTTAAGCTGGTTGCGCCAGGTGGTAGTTGATTAGCAGTTTTCAATAAAAACAAAATTTGACTCACACCATCAGAGCACAGTAGTGTTTATTTGAAACATGAGTACATTTTCTTCAGAGATCTGTTGCTTTTTAGATTTTGGCTCTCTGTTGAGCTTGCTATTAGCACACAGGAAATAATCAATAACTTGAGATGAGAAAAACCATGACTGTATTCATTTCCTCATGCTCCTCTTTTCTCTCCCCCTCTCTCTGCTCCCACAGATAATGGGGAATTCATACGCAGGGCAGCTGAAGTCTGCCCGATTTGAGGAGGCTCTCCACAACTCAATTGAGGCGTCCCTGCGCTCGAGCAGCGGGGATCCACAACCCATCTTCACACAGCTGTACTTAGAGCCTGAGACGTATCCTGGTAACATGGAAGGTAAGAAGCTCACAGCAAGCTGGAAAAAAATCAGTTTGAACTATATTGAGTTCATTGGACAGCTAGTGCTTTAGAGACTTAGCCTTATGTAGCATATATTTAAATTTTGTCAGAGGGTTCACTAAACATTCCACTTTTCTGTTGAAGTATTTCTTAAAATGCAGTTAAATTTTTAGTAAAAATAATCTTACATTTTTGTAGTTGATATGAAGTCGAAAGCTGGCGTAGCACTCCATGGCAGGGAGCACCCAGGGCACGAGCTTGTGAATGGCAACTCTTCCAACGATCTGGAGGAGCTGGAAGACGAAGACGACTCGGACACCAGCAGCCCTCCACTTCCCTACCTGCAAGCTCCTGCACCGGATGGCTGCTGCACCCTGGATGGTATGACCTCTATGCATCCATCCATCCATCCATTCTCTTTTGCTTATCAAATCCCACCCCCCTGGGGCATTTCTGTGTGGAGTTTGCATGTTCTCCCCGTGTCTGTGTGGGTTCTGTCCGGGTACTCTGGCTTAGTCCCACAATCCAAAGACAAACAGTTAGTGAGGTTAGGTTTATTGGTGATTCGAAATTACTCATAGGTGTTAATCTGGCATGTGAATGCAAACGTTGTGAATTCATTAGTATGATCTCAGGAGTGTTGTGTTGTGTTGCTGTTCCAGAATTTTTAACAAGCATGCCAGATGTATTAAATTTTTGTAGAAACTTTATTTGTTTATTATTACATCTCTTAATCTACTGTTTACTTAAAAAAATTTCCTCCTCCTCATCTCTCAGGCTTCTGTCAGGCCGGGAAAGACCTCCGCCTAGTCTCCATAGCAACAGAGCCCATCGAAGTCCCAGCAGGCTTCGAGCTGGTCGGTGCCAAGTCCCCCACTGTTCCTGAGCACATCTTGGTGTGCGCCGTGGACCGGCGTTTTTTGCCTGACGAGAATGGGAAAAATGCACTTTTAGGTCAGTGTGTTCCCGAGTGTTCGGATCAAGTAAACAAGCCAGAATTGACGTAATGAGCCAAGTTCCTGCTGAACTGAGCACGCTCTGTTGCTAGCTGGCACAGGTCATGCATTAGCCTGCAAATGTTTGGAAAGCAATGTAATTGTTGCATTTTTATGTCTTGCAGGTTTTTCAGGAAACTGTGTGGGCTGTGGTGAAAAGGGATTCAGATACTTCACCGAGTTTTCCAATCACATCAACCTGAAACTTTCCACACAGCCCAAAAAGCAGAAGCACTTAAAATACTACCTGGTGAAGAATTCTCAGGGTGCTTTGTGCAAAGGACCCCTCATCTGCTGGAAAGGTAAATATACACTACAGACTCCAGACTTTCTAAAGATGTATGTAAAGTATATCAAACTTTTATCTTACACTGCATTTTGTGAGGGTTTGATGAGTTTTGTTTGTTTGTTTCTCCTTCCTCTGTTTCTTAGACGGTAAAACGCGCCAGTTTCTCAGCAGCGCATCAACCTCCAAACCCGGCTCGTCGTCTTCTCTTAGCAGTAAAGAAAATGGAGGTGCCAGCGGACACAGCTCCTCTCCTTTTTCCCTTTCAGGTGAGATTATACTCTGCAGTGTTGCCTACGTTTTTACACAGCAGAGTTAAACCTGCAAGTCAGCAGCTGAAATTTAACGATAACTCAAGTAAGTAGCATTAATTGTGAGTGTGTAAAGTTTACAAAAGAAGTTAACAAATTTCACCTACTCCTGTTTAATAAGGTTGTTTTTCCTTTTTTTTCATCCCCTTTTGTCTCCTCCTGTGAATGATCCAGGCATCTTAGGCAAGTGTTTAAAGCACTACACTATGATCGTATAACATGTAAAAATGGCTGTAAAATTAAAGCCAGTGAGGAACTCTTGTAGATTTTATGTATGTTTAAAAAAATAAATACACACAGGCAGTTGTTTTATTACCCCCTTTTACAAAAAAATACAATACAAAGATGTTTTATGATGTTTCTCATTTAGCAGCTTAAATCTCACCCCAAACTCCAAGTCAGCAAGCCTTGCTTCTTACTCAATTATTATTGTTTTGCTTATTTATGTATAATCATTATTTTGGCACAAAGACAGCAAAAGAGACAGAAACTGAGAGAAACTTGAACGATGTGGCTAAACTGAAAGATTAATTAGCCCAGCAGGATGCTAAGGCCACCCAGAGAGTTTCATCTCCCATAGCTGGGCATGGTTTGTTGTGTTTTTTTGGTCCTGTCAAACTTACACTCAAACAGATCTATTAGAGTTTCAAATTTAATGGATGGATAGATGTTAATTCACAGTAAGATAATCTGTCGCACTTTCAGGGAAGTTTATAAACTGTGTAAATAAGTCTGGACTTCAAGTCATCAAGTGTAGCGTAATAATGACAGTATACATTTATCTATTCCACCAAAGTGATATTGTTTCAGTTGATTATATGCTGACAGCTTGTGCTGTTGCTATAGGTTTTGGTTGCTAAGCTCTGAAATATAAGAGTTGAGCTTGAAACACCATCTCGCTGCATTAAGCTATTTATGAGGCTTTGTTGGTCGTGTGCCACTGCATTTGGTTGCGGCAGTGCTTTGATGTGTATTCTGGCTGCATAGTGACATTTTATTAGAAGTAAATTACAAATAGTAAAAGTTTGTTAGTTTTTAGTACATTTTAACCAGATTTTTCAGTTTACCACGATGGCTAACTAGCCAATGCTTACTTTTGTTAGTGTATCTGTTCCAGTCTACAGATTCTGATAAATTTTGTTTGATTCGGATTATTTTTCATAATCATAATATTTTTAATATCTGAAGCTAAAATTTCACTGAAATCTTTGGAAGTGTTCGAATTTTCTGCCCTAAAATAGTATTCAAATCGGAGACAGTCAAGGAGAAGGCTTGGTTTATTTTATGCTTTTGAAAAGCATCCTCTTATCAACTTGGCTACTTTTTTGGTAATGCAGGTGAAAATAAATGCAGGAATTTAAAAGCAAACAATTAAATAAAGCTCTGGTTATTTATAGAATAACCATGTTGACTCTTCAAGGAGATGTTGTTCTTCTTTGACCTTTCACAGCGAGAGCTTGTTCCTTCTATGATTGGAAAACCTCCTGGGCTTATAGTATTGATTTGTTCTTAACCTGGATGCTGCTTGTAAGCATAGCTCTTGCACGTTAATATAGACAGCCGTGCTGCAGGGCTATGTATCGGCATTACTCTCGCCTGATGTCTCGTGACTGCGACCTTCAGGTACATCCTTCTCCTTCAGAGGTTTTTGACACTCATGCTTTGAAAGCCCAGAGGGTAGAATTCATAATAATTCACTTCACTGTCTCCAACTCAGGTCACTGTATTCTAGAGCGATTGATGAGAAGGACAATTCTGGTCTGTTAATAATTGTACAATTGACAGTTCATACTGACACAGATCTGATAGTTTGACATTTGTTTGAAGGCCAAAGGCAACAAAATGACCAATCACAGGAAAGGTGTGTGTTAAAGCCACAATCCAGAGTTATCAGAAACATTCGTATGAAGTCGGTGGACAAGGGAACCATGCATCATTGGGTGCATAGTAGCTGTGTTTTGATATTGTAATGCTTTTCTTTTTATCTACAGATTCTCCACCTACCAGAACAACGCAAGCATCCTCTGTCTTTTTTGGGAACCAGGAATGTAGTTTCCTCAAACCACTGGCCTCCACACCTGGAAACAAGACTCTACCAATAGGTGAAGAGTTTGATTGGTACATTTATAGCTGTGCATGTCAGTTTGTTCTGTATGTGGTAGGAAATAAACATGATAACATAAAAACTGTAGTCCCACATACCTGATGTATCCATGCTTCAGTGCTGGAATTTAAAATTTAGCTCCTGGCAAAACTTTACCTCAAGCTTTGTGTAAAAAAACAAAAAAAAAACCTTCATGAATATAAGATTGATTTATGCTACAGACTGCTTAGAAACACACAGATACATGCATGTGCTTACTTACCAGTCAATGCTGGAGGAAGAAATGCTATAATGATTTTTTTAAGGCCTTGCTATCTATTAGCTCCTTTACAAGGTTGCTATATTGACAAGCTAAGGGTACGCATAGCAATTGATGTTTTTGTGTGTTGCATACACTGTGAATATGAGATGGAAACATGGCCAATTGCTACAAGAGTGTACGTATAGGAAATCAATAGCCTGCCGTTAGTACTGACTTATTTTCATTCATTGGTTACTCTGCAGACAGTTATAGTTGGGGGAAATATTTTTATATTTGCATATCACTTGTTCGCTTTTTCGTTATCCATTCAACTTTTTGTAGCATGCTGGCAGTTAGCCACTGTGCTGCAGGCTGAAATATCGCAACATGGCACCATTGTGTAAGGAGAGCAGGGAGGCAGACCAGCATAGTGACAGAAACTGGAAAGGCAGGAGCAGTTTTAAGGTGGATTATTGATAAAAGCACAAAGCTGAAGTTTGCAGGCAAGTTGGCAGTTAGACAAAACAAGACGGGAGAGCAGAGATCAGAGTCCACAAAGCATGGAAGTGGTCAGGTACAGGTCAAAACAGATTGGGGATGATTTCAAAACACACAAAGATAATCTACAGATTGTAGCATAAATGTTGCAGGAGTTAAAAGCATGGATAGAGTTGAGCAGGTGAGATTTGCAAGCATGTAAGGTAGATTTGGTGTGTGACTGCATGCAGACGACTTAAAGAGTAAAGAAATCTCAGTAGTGATTCATTCACAGACGAGGCTTTAGTTTATAACTAGATGGCTAGAATGAGTCAATCAGTGCTTTGAGTTTAAACATTACACCAAAAAGAAACAACGTGTCAGCGTTGTTATTGTGAGCTTATTATCTCGGCAATGTTGCAGTTTCACAAACTGTATTAATGCGTAATCTGTGTTTCAGTACCCACAGCTCTTCGGGTGAATGTGCCAACAAATAGCCTGGCTGTTGATGGGCGCCCTCCATTACTCAGCCCCTCCCAGATGTCCTTAGGGCCTCAAGGTCAGGGGTATCGCACTGCTGATTTAGGAGATAGTCCCGGTAGGATCCTTTCTGAATACGTACAGTGTGTTATTTGTAATTATTTTCTGTATTGACATTTTTTCTTACTTGTCTGTCTTTAATGTTTAGTATTGTCTGCTATGAACTCTGGCCCTCCAAAGAAGCGCCACCGGAGCTGGCATCCCAGCTCGTTGGTGCCAGTCCCGCCAACAGCTGTCCCTGTGCCAGCTATTCGGCCAATAGTTTGTTCTCCAGGTTTGTTTGTTAAGCCACCTTCAGGGGGATGGGGGGAGGGGGAGGCTGAGCAGTTTATTTTCTTCTGGGTTTTAAATTTATCCTGTTATACCAAGTGTTCCTTTTTTTTTTTTTTTATCCATTAACGCTGGATTGGTGAGCATGTGTGTGCAAAGGAGTGTGTGCAGAGAAGTGTCTGCACACCCTCATTCCCCATGCCTCTGTTTGAGGATGAGTATGCACTAATGTCCCTGACGCTCTCTGGTTGTTAAGGATGATTCACCCAGCATTGCCATGGTGATAGAGCTGGACAGTTTGTAGGGCAAGTGAATTTAAAAGAATTGCACGATTAGAGATTTCTGCCACATCGTGTATTTAGGCGAGCTGACAGAAATAATAAAAAGGCAATCTGGGCAGAAGGGCCAGAATGAACAGGGTGTACATGGTTGCTAATAAAATAACCAACAAAAATTGTTCTTTTGTTCCACTAAATCAGCCACTGCAGGAATTAGGATGTGCACATTTTTTTCTCCATAACAGGAGCATCATTAAATCCGTGTTGTGTCCTGGTGAGATCACCAGGATAAAGCTATCCAGCTGTATGTGTCTGTAAATATGAACATAATGTTATGTCTTCACTAAATGTCTCACATCTCTCCAGTTTACATGTAACTATAAACATCTCTTTAAAGAAAGTATACAGCGCATAAGGAGCTTATTTTACTAATATTAGTCAATTAATTTGAAGTTTTCCCTTTTAAAACAATCAGTCTTATTTGTATACAGGCTAGTTACAGATAATTAGCAGGCAGATAATAAGACAGCAACTGGTAAAAAGAGAAGACCAATTTAAGACAAAGTTTAAAAAGTGTCCCCTAAGTGTACATAAGTGAAATAAAAGCAGTTAGAAAGATGAGTAATTGCAAAGCATCATAAACTAGTACTAATAAATTAGAAAAAAAATGCTGACAAGAAGTCAGTAAAGCAAGTGATAAATAAATATTCGATAAAGTAACTGTTTATAATCACGCAATCCTTACTATTGACTTACTAATCTGAGAGTAAAAGTCTGTGGTTATAGATACAATTAAGTAAATTAAACGAATCTCTATAGAGCATCGGCAGTCAAAAAGTTAGGCTTTAGGTTTATATTTAAAGACTTCAGTACATCTAGCTGCTTTCAGGTATGTCACCAGACTGTTCCGGCGGTTCAGGCCATGAAAGCTAAAAGCTGCCTCCCCAGAGGTTTTTGTCCTGCACTATGGAACAACTCCTGACTCCTGAGGAGCTGAGGGGACTTAATAGTTCTGACATTAGATGCACTGGAGACACATACTCTGAAGCGTTAAAGTATACAACAACACTGAAAAAGACAATGAGCAAAAATATGTTTTTCTTACCTTCTGACTTGGTTAACAGGAACTGGGACTTTTTAAAAAATGTTTTCTTGACTCACAGCCAGTCAGCGTGTTTCTGCATCCTTGTTGTTATTGGTATCTCAGAAGCATTGTCTGCATGTCAAACATGTTGAAACATCTCCTAAACTGTAACTATGGCTAAAGTTTGTACTGACACGTAATTGCTTTATCATCCTTAAGGGCCGGTATTAGGAGTAGCCTCTCCTCAACCACCTGTAATAGGCGTCATTCAGCCCCAGCCTGTCACCATTGGAGAGACGGTCATCGTGCCCGACAACCTACTCAACTCTGCAGGAGTCCGACCTGTCATCCTCATTGGTACCAGTTTTAATTCACTGATATGTTTCTTCATATTAAACATCACCTTTCAGCGCATATAAAACCCATTTTAATGCAAATTATTGTATTTTTTGTTTGCTTAAACTGTAAAAGGCAGTAAAAAAATCTGTGTGATGCATTTTTGTGGATCTTTTTAAATCTTAATCCGATTGAATACACTTTCGTCAAGTAAATAGGTACACTTTGCTAGTACCAGGTTAGACGTGTTTTGTCTTCAGAGCTGCTTTTATTCTTATTGGCATAGATTCAACAAGGTGCTGGAAACATTCCTCAGATATTTTTCTCCTTCAGGGTGCACCGTGTTGAGTGTTCAGAGATGCTCGTCTGCATTCCTTGGTCGTAACGAGTGGTTTTCTGAGTTTTTATTAGCTCGAAGCGGACTGTCTTCTTTTTTTACTCAAATTCATACACTCACTGGATGTGTTTTTTTTGTTTTGTTTTGTTTTTTTCTTATTTGGACCATTGTTTGTAAACCCTAGAGATGGTTGTGTGGAAAATTTACACTTAATTTCTGTAGGTTTCTGAAATGCTCAGACCAGCACGCCCAGCACCAAAAAACCATGCCAGATTCAGTCACTTAAATCCCTTTTCTTCCCCCTTCGGATCAGTCTGAACTTAAGCGGGTGCCATGTGATGGCCTGTTAGATTTTTTTTTTTTTTTTGCCTTAAACAGTGGAACACGTGTACCTAATAAAGTGGCTAGTGGGAATAAGGTCTGCTTAGTTTTATTTATGTATTTATTGAATCTTTATTTAATGACAAATTCCCCTTAAGATTAACAACTATTTTTCAAGGGAGACCTGACCAAGACGGCAATGTTACATCAAAAAAACGACTCAGTCAAAAATAATAATTAGCTTCTTACAAAGTTTTATAGCTCAAATGTTAAATGTTTTACACATCTTAAGTGGGCTTTTTTTGTTTGTTTGTTAGGGTTTTTTTCTGGTTCATCTAATGCCAAGTTTTTGTTTTTAGGCCATGGCACTTTACCTTACTTCTATGGAAATGTTGGGGACATAGTGGTGAGCCCCCTGCTGGTCAGCTGCTATAAAAGCAGCCAACTGTCAGATAAAACCCTGGAGGCTCTGGGGCTCAACAGCAGCCGGTTACTCAGCGTGGAGACGATGATTCTGCTCACTCTACAGTATTTTGCACGTTTAGGTAAGCAGCCTAGACAATCACTGCTAGATGTGTGTGTTGCTGAAATGATTCATGCCAGTGTTTTTAGATTTTCATATTTGAATTTTCCTCTGGAGGTTCAGAGCAGATTCCTCTGAGGGAGGAGCTGGAGCAGATAGTCTTGAAGGCCATGCTGTGCTGTCCCGGGGGACCTGCCATCTCCCCCCTCCAACTACCCTGGCTGGCTCGGCTGGAAGCGAGCGTCTCTGGCGGCAGCGTCCAAGTGGTGGTCACAAACAACTCTTTGGGCGAAGGCATCTCTGAGTCGCTGCGCTCTCTGGCTGAGGGTCCTCCTCAACAGCAGTGCCTGCCAACCTATGTGGTCATTATATGCGCCTCTAAGATGAGCGGCAGCGAGTTCTGTGTGATTGTGTTGGGTGAGTGTCATCTTTGTGGTGAAACTTGTGTGGGATGCAGTATCTAGACTGAACTCTAATGTAAATTTACCTGTTGGATTCAGGAAAGTATCAAGCGCGGGCCTTAGCAGAAGGGATGCTCACAACCAATGAATTTCTGAAGGAAATCAGCTACGAGCTCATCACGGGGAAAGTCAGCATCTTGACATCTCATTTCAGAACCACCTCTCTGGGTAAGATGAGTATCCATAAGTTGTGTTCATTAAAATAATCTTGAGAAAAATACAAATTTGTCTTTTACTAATCATTTTTGTCTCTACTAGCAGCAAAACGACAGTTACTGAACCACATTAAAAGTGAGCATGATCAGAAAACGCAACGGTGTAAAATAAATAAAGGAATTCCTATATTTGAATTAATGTTGTTTAGAATTGAGATAAACATCAACTAAAACCTTCGCTGCTAATAATAAAAAGCACGACGGTGGTGATGGTGACACATTCACTCTGATATGTTTGATACTGAGTGCACAGCCTGCTCCCGTCCCTCGCTCTGTGTAACTGTGGTGACTGCTTGTTTCCAGGGGACAACCTCGACAAACAGCTGGTGCGATACCAGCGCAGGCGGAAAGGACAGGTCATCCAGCCCTTTCAGGGCGATGTCACCGACAACATCCACTCCCAGGAAGCTGCCAGCATGTCACCACCATCAGACTCAGGTTAGACCGCTCTCATGCTCGCTGTCAAAGTCTTTTTCAGTTTTTAGCAGGCAAATCAAAGACTAGGCAGCAACATCTGTCTAAATCAGCATGTGGATCTTCATTCAGTGTCAATGTTAAGTCAGGCCAGTGTCCAGAACAAAATCAGTTAAGGTTAGTTTGAGCTACGGAGTGTTGTTTGGCCCTGTACCTCATCCCACAGCGAGCCACACCTCTTAAACTTTGAATTCAGTCTTTTTTCTTTTTTAAGTCCCATTATCACAGGTGTATAAAATCAACCATGTAGATCTACACTTATTTTCCTTTTCGTTACCGTGTGTGTGACTAATCTTACTGCACAGTTTGATCGTTCTGACTGGATCTCGTCTCTCCAGATTATTTTCATCTCGTTGTAATTTGTTGACAAAAGGGTGGCTACGGTACATGTGCAGGTTGAGGTGACTGCTGTTGTGATTTGGCACCATTTAAAAAAGATCGAAATTAATTAAATTAAATTTCATCATAGTTTGTTTTGGGGAGGTTTGTTTAGGCAAGCAGTGATACTTTGCTGTGGTTAGGATCTGCTTTTCACATATAATCATCCTGGTGCTAACTTTTGTGTTTCTTCTTGCAGATCTTTTTACAAAGGGCTTCCAGATCTATCCGGCCCAGCTTAATGTGGCTCGTAGCCTTCTTTCTCAAGTGTGCTCCATCGCGGATTCAGGGACACAGAACCTCGATTTAGGGCGTTTTTGCAAGGTGGACTTCCTGGTTTTGGTCCCACCGTCTCACATTCTGGTCCACCAGACGGCACAACGCATCCGACAATCAGGTGTGTACAAACCCAAAGGAAGAACTGTTGTTGTTTTGTTGCAGTGCTGTATGGAATCCTCACGTTTTCGCCTTAGGTGTACTTGTGGACCTGGGAAATGAAGACCCCTCCACGGCCCACCTGAAGTCAGACAAATATGTGGTGCGTCTTGACGGTGATGTTCACGCCAAGATGGAGGCCTTCATGAAGAAAGTCAAACAGAACCCCTACACTCTGTTTGTCCTCATTCACGACAACTCGCACGTCGACCTCACAAGGTAAAGGCGACTCCGACAGCACAGATTCTCCCATTAAAACCATTATGGCTCACTTTGTTTTGCTCTGCTGATAATTTAAAGCAGCCTTTAAAGAAGAAGAACTGACTTTTCAAGCTATTTCACCATTGAAGAGAAATGTTGATGTTTCAATGAAAGCATGAGAGTTTTGCTAAAGTTGTTGTCAAACATTCTTAAAGTTATTGTAAGAATCTTTCTTCGCTTGTGCAAATACTAAAGTTCAGTCATGTGAACACTGTCGACGGCCAGTAGGTGCTGTCTTTTCTCATTGTGGCATGTAATTTTACAACAAAACACCATTTATTGTTAAAGTTCTTTTTAATTCCCTTTATTATCATGATGGGGAAATGCTCAATCTTTCAGTCTTGCTGGTCGTCACCCAGTGAGATCCCCTTTGCAAAGATTAGAAACATGCAAAGCTGTAGTATATTTTAGTCTTTTGCTTTATGCTACATGTCAGTTTCAGTCTTTAATTTTAGTTAACTAACTATTATAACTTGTCTTTCTTTGTTTTGTTTTGAGGTTGTTTTTTTTCCTCCCAAGAATTTTTTTCTGTTATTGCCAGAACACTAAAACAGATCACTTCCTTTTTCCCAGAGGGGATTATCTTTGGACCGACCTCCCACACATCAGCCAGTTAGACCAGCATACAAAGCTTTTTGCACAAAGTTGTTATTTCAAAACCATGTTGAGTGTTATTAAGTGCTGTGCTAGGATAATCATAGTAAGTAAAAAAATATCCATGAATTCATTCAAACACTTTCCCCACCCTGATCTATTTTCAGTGCCCTGTCAGGCTCTGTGTGCCACGGGGAGCTGCAGGGTTTGGCTGACCGGGTGGTGAACTGTCAAGAAGTCTTAGATGCCATGAACCTCTTGGTCCTGCAGGTCAGCTGTTTCCCTTACACTTTGCAGACCCGCCAGTCTCGAATCAGCATCCACAATGAAGTTCACTGGCCGTCCAACGACAATCTGGTGAGAATGTTTGTTTGTTTGTTTGTTTTTTTTACATCCATCCATTCGCTTCCGCTTACCCTTTTTCAGGGTTTCGAGGGGCGCTGGAGCCTATCCCAGCTGTCATAGGGCGAGATGCAGGGTACACCCTGGACAGGTGGCCAGTCTGTCACAGGGCTAGCACACAGAGACAGACAACCATTCGCACTCACATTCACACCTATGGGCAATTTAGATTAATCAATTAACCTATCCCCACTTTTTTTTTTTTTTTTTTAACACTAAAACGTTTCTTTAGTTATGAGTTATGCAGAATGGTCTACAAAACACCACGATAGGCAGTCACTGGAATGGCAAATGCTAATTTCTTATGTGAATTATTTATCATAAATGACTTTACTGCAGCACACTGGCATATTTCCTGTGCTGTGGTTTAGCTACTCCCCCTGCTGTGGTGAAACTGCAGTTACAGTTTTAGACATTTTTTAAAAAGGGTCTAAAGTAACTCGAGCCTCGTGTTAAGGAGTTACAAGTCAGAGAGAAAGGGAACCAATATATTATAGAACACATTAGTCTCACTTTCTTATCCAGTATTATATATGAGGATACTTACTCCATGTTTTGTAACTAGGCACAGCGTTTCAACAGTGTGCAGTGTATCATTAAGAACAGTCAGGACACATTGTCTAAACTGATGTCGGTATCTTTATCGTCCAGCAGAGGGAGCAGTTTCCTGACGAGCTGGTCTACTTTGGCCTGAGGGACTACAGCAGATCCCTGCAGTGGGGCATGGCCAGTCCCATCCTGCGCTATGATGATGCGTTTGAGAAAATGGTTCACACTCTGTTGGAAAGGTGAAACTGATGAATCAAACATGAAGAGTTTTGTGTTTACTTCCACTGAGTGGGTAACTCATAATAACTGTAGACATTATAATCAGTTAAAAAGCTCTGATTGTACCTCCAGACATCCCCACCTACACAGCATGGTGATCCGCAGCTACCTGCTGATTCAGCAGTACACTGAGGCCATGATGGCTCTCACCTCTTCCCCGTCCCTGAGAGACCACATAACTCCAGAGACCCTGGCCATGGTGGAGGACTTGATAAACGCTCCAAGCAGAGAGGGCTCCCAGGGCCACGGCCACATGCTGCTGGTCCGTATCCCCTCGCTGCAGCTGGCAATGTTGGCCCGAGAAAGACTGGAGGACGTGAGGGACAAGCTGGGACTGCAGCTGTGCTTTGCAGTGCTGCTGGGAAGTCCTGCGTCTGAGCTCAACCTGCACAGAAATTTTATCAGTCGCCTCAGGGTGAGGAAAAATCAGAGTCACACGACTGATTTCTTTGTGTGAAGTGTGTTCTGCTGAATGTAGAGTGTTGGGATCCTTCTGCGTTTTTGCAGATCAGTCATTATCAGGGAGTTTACATGATTTTGCGAATCTGTTGTGCACTTTTGTACAATGAAAAAATTGTTTTGCCTCATACTTTGTCTGCATGATTAAAGTCTCATGCATTTTTTGTTTTGTTTTTAGTTTTTATAAATAACCTGTAACTGAAGAGGGCACACTTTGATTTTCATCTCTTTTTGTCAGGCTTGGCAAGGCTGTGAGAATGAAGACTGGGTGCCACACACCTATGAGGATCTGGAAGGGCTGCCCTGCATCGTCATCCTCACGGGCAAAGACCCTCTTGGAGAGACTTTCCCCAAGTAATATCATACTTAATACTACCCTAGCTTATAACATGGCTCAGTATGTCTGTTTCTTTAACATAAAATGTAGCAAAGATCCGTTTAGCTCTTCTCTAAAACTCTTGTCTCCCATCAACTCCCTTGTGCACTTCTAGGTCTTTGAAATACTGCGACCTGCGACTGATAGACTCCAGCTACCTGACTCGTACAGCCCTGGAACAGGAGGTGGGTCTGGCATGCACCTACGTATCCAGGGTTGTTGTTCCTAAACCAAAGAAGGCTATGGCCCCTCGGGAATCGGATGTGGAGAAGGTCGCCACCAGCTTGAATGATGGAGATGAGCTGGAAAGACCTCAGAGCAACGGCAGCGCTGCAACCAGAACCTCTGGTTAGTGTGAATTACTGTGATGTTGGATTAAAGGAAACCCAGAGTGTAACTGACATGAGCTTAACTCTAATTGATTTCTGATTACAGTAAAGCAAGTCGACCATAATACATGGGTACTGTAAATGAACGCGGGTCATAGCTTTGGAATGAGTTTGGTTTGTAGAAAATTTGGTTTTAATCCAAAGAGAGAAAAAAACCCTCCAAACATGTGAGCACTTGTTAGTTACATATATGTGCGGGTGTGTCTTTCATATTTCCCTCAGGCTCTTTGGCGGATAATGGTGTCAGCTCATCTGATGTTGCAGACTCTTTCCAGAAACCCTCCACTTCCACCTCGCAGCCTGAAGGCATGGTCACCATAGACATGGGCACATCAACACTCGGAATTAAGGAGGAGTGCGACTCACTGGGAACCCCGCTCTCTTCCGACCCTTCGAAAGCCTCCAAGGCTCCTCCATCCCTCTACTCCAGTTCCTCATCTTCCTCCCCCTCACCATCTTCCTCCTCCACCCAGAGGCCCAGCCAGTCCACGCAGAGCGATCGCGAGCCCACGAGGGCATCACCGCGCACAGTCATCTTGTCGCGAGCGGCTTACAATCTGTTGTCGGGGGACTCTGGGAGTCAGCTGAGCTCCTCCTCGCTGCTCCCTCACGCAGACGTGGCCTGGAGCAGTCCGCTGAGGCCCATTATCACTCACACCCTGCAGGGGACGGAGCAGAGCATGTACTACCGCCAGTGGACCATCGCGCGGCAGCATCATGCTGATTATGAAGCGCCGTCTGTGCCGCATCCTCGACGCTTGCTGCTCAGTGGACCCCCACAGGTAACAAATCTCGTGTGGAAAATACTCCTTTTCTTATTTGTGACTAACTTGATTTAAAAATAGAATACAGAGAATTCTTTTTAAAAATTTTCTTTAAATTTATTGGCATCCATATAAATTTATGCAGTTAATTCCTCATCTGGATTTAAGTGTCACTGTAGTTCTACTGGTATTCTTTCCTTTCCTTCGCTAGGTGGGAAAAACTGGCGCCTACCTGCAGTTTCTGCGTATCCTGTTTCGGATGCTCATCAGGCTGCTCGAGGTCGACGTGTATGATGAGGATGAAGTGGAGGAAGGTGAGACTCATAGGGATTTGTTTATTTTTAATGGCCTTCACATTTTGTGAAATACATGAAGCAGTTAATTTGATGGTGACAAATGTATCAAATCACCCTCCACAGAAAATTCAGAGGTCACAACTCTAGTAAGTACCCAGTGGCCGGACATCGAGGAAGTCCGAAAGCTGCCCTTTGACCCCAACCTCCGAGATCCTAAATTCAGGAAAGCCAGCCCTGTTTACTCTGACAAGATGCTAAAGTCTTTCAAAGGTCAGCAAAAACATGGAAAAAAAACCCATCAAACTTGCCCACTCTGAGTTCAGCTTTTTAATCGGGTGTTATTAAAAAATGAACTTACGTTTTTTATGTTTATATAGATTGTAAGCAAGATAAAGAGAACCAAACTCCAGCCACACGAGTGACCAAGTCGATACGTCAGAGTAGGTTTGCTGCCCACAATGCCTTTCATCACTGTGACCAGTGCCATCACTACTGTGAAGCAGGCGCAGCTACACAGGTGAGATGCACCACCAACACCTTCTGCTTTACTGCAGACTTACAGATGCACATATCCCATCCTTGTGTTAATATTGTACATGTGTGTGTGGTTGTGTTGTAGCTGTCGGAGTGCACTTTTCATGCTTTCACCTTCTGCTCGTCCATGCTGGGAGAGGAGGTCCAGCTCCAGTTTGTGATTCCCAAATCTAAGGAGCAGCACTTTGTTTTCAGTCATCAGGGCAGCCACCTGGAGAGCATGCGTCTGCCTCTGGTCTCCACCAAGGTTAGTTTGCTCAAGACAGCAGTATCTGTCGCGCCTTAATCCTCCTAATCGCCGTTTGGGTCACATGTTTACTTTTGCTTCAACCGTGTTTATCTGTCTGCAGGACCCCGACCTTCTCAGGAGTCCAATCTTCACCCCGACCACAGGACGCCAAGAACACGGCCTGCTCAACATTTTCCATGCCACGGAGGGCGCAGCACATCTGCACATCCTCGTGGTCAAACAGTTTGAGATGCCTCACTATAGGAAGTACTGGCCCAACCACATCTTGCTCGTCCTGCCCGCCATGTTCAACAACGCTGGAGTTGGTGAGCAGCTGAGCTATCTCTGTTGTTAAACCTGACAGTTTTTTGATCCTAACTAAAATATATTTAAAATATTTCATTCTACTTGCAGTCGATATAAATTTTTTTTCCTATATCATCGTTTTTTCTTGCCCTCGCTTGTGTTTGTTGTCGTGATTTGCATGGCAGCAGATACTAAAAAAAAAAGAATAGCAGGAACTTGTGTTACATTGCTCACTCGCTCTTGTATGAGCAAAAATAACTAAATGGAGACCCTCTTATGAAAGCCTTTCTCCACAGCACTACTAGTGGTTGAAAGTCCACACAGTGGCGTTCAGCCTTTACATGACAGCTTATCACTCTGTTGATAATGAGTAATTCGTTGCAGTGTATTATCTACCATGGTTGTGTTTTCAACTTGTTTTTAGTGCTGTGTTTAAACTAGGCGAAAGGTTACCTGTTGCCTTACCCAACGCGAGAAGGTCAGCCATCTATTGTATCAGTCTGATTTGTAGTGCAGCCAATTAGGTGCAAGGCCTTTCTGAAGTGGGTGTAACTAAACAACATTTCTCTCAGATAAGCAGATGGCATTGGGCTAAAGATGACCCTTTATGTCAGTGTGACTGCTTTCTAATCAGGATAGACTTCTCTGCTGAATACCTAAACATATTTTTATCTGCAGTGCCCGACAGAGTGTAGAGACTGCAGGCAGGCTGGAGTGGGTAGAGATGAGGAGAGTGAAAGGGAAGGTTTACAGGATGGTAGTGAAGCCTGAGATGATGTAGGATTTGGAGAGCGGGGCACTGGAAAAAATAAATAGATGGATGGTAGAGTTGAAGATGTTAAGATTTTTACTCGGTTATCAGAACGGACAGATTAGAGGGACAGCTCAGGTTGAGCGATTTGGAGGAAAAATGTTAGAGAAAAATGGTTGAGATGGTTTTGGGCATGTGCAGAGGACGGATAGTGGCTAAATGGAGCTGCCAGGCAGGAGGGAAAGAGGAAGACCTCAGAAGAGGTTCATGAATGTAGTGTAGGAGGACATGCAGAGGGTTCGTGTGACAGAGAAGAACAAAAAGCCCAACAGAGTGTACCTCATTGTCTTTCTAAACTATCAGACTTGTAAATTTGCAAATGTATACAAGCTCTATGCAAATATATCCCTTACATGGGATTTGAAAAGATTACTTCTTTTATCAAAGTTAATTAAAGGTGCATCAGTTTTAATCAAATCTTAAGTGAAAACCTAACAAAAACAATCCTGTCTGTTTTAAGGTGCAACTCGCTTCTTGATCAAAGAGCTGTCATACCATAACCTCGAGCTGGAGAGGAACCGACTGGAGGAGCAAGGTGTCAAGAGACAAGACATATGGCCTTTCATTGTCATGATGGACGACTCCTGTGTGCAGTGGAACGCCCACCAATCAGCAGAAGGAAGGTAATAAGCGCTTCCCAAGTGTAAGAGTGGAGTTGGTTGCTACGGTTAACGAAGCTCTGTTCAAAATCAATTTTACATATGTTCAAAATATGTAAAATTGCCCTCCCCTATTGGTTTCTTAGTGAGACATCAGATGGAGGCTCATGTCTCAGCAACGTGTCTCTAAAAACGGTGCTGCAGCACATGGAGAACACGCCCAAGATCTCCCAGTACGCCGTGTGCGGCACACGCAAGTGGAGCAGCAGCCTGGCTCGCAGGTCTCCCAGCAATCCCTTCAGTCGGTGTCACCTCCATGACTTTGTCATGCTGAATGTGGACCTGACGCAGAACGTCCAGTACGACCTGAATCGGTAAGCTCAGAGAAGGCCATGTGAGTCAGTTGGTCTGAGGTGTGCATTGTCACCGTTACCTGACGTTGCTGTCCCGTGCAGGTATGGCTGCGAGGAGGTGGACTTTAATCTAAGGGTTAATAGCAGTGGCTTGTTGCTGTGCCGCTTCAACAACTTCTTCCTGATGAAGAAGCACATTCCAGTTGGGGGAAGAAACAAAGAATTCCTGGTCAAACCTAAACTCATGGTGGGTGTTCAGGTGATTAAAATTATTCGCTTTGTTATGTCCTTGTCTTTCTGTGCGTAACACCAGCTCACATGAAACTTCTTTCTTCTCTCCAAAGGAAATTGAAAACCCCGCTCTAATCAGCCCGTTGCAGTATGTTTGTGCACCAGACAGCGAACAGACCCTCTTCGACGCCCCGGCCCAGTTCCTACTGGAAAGGTTCCTCCAGAGCTGCAGTCACAGACTATTTCCGAAAGCTGTTAGGAACAGAGACAACCCAGTTCTGTCCATTGACAGCTACCTCAACCTCAGCCCGGAGGTGAGAGCTCCCTGGAGGTTGCAGTTGAAAGCAGGAACAGTAGAATAATCTCTATTTCAAACTTAGGGCAAGGCTTAAATACCAGACTACTGTGATAGACACATTTTGGATAGAAATCGAGTGCTTCTCTGTCTGATATGCAGAGTTATATACTTTATAAGGTGCTCTAATCTGTATAGTATAGAGAAATGAGGCAAACTTGCTCCCCGACTTTAATGTAGATTTTTTTTTTAACCCACAGAGAAGCATGTTGCATGACTTTCCCATCTGTTCTTCTTAGAACATTCTGACCTGCATACACGCACATGTGCACACAGTGAATGCTAACAATGCATTTACTGCACATTTGTGCATAGGAGGCAATGACCATCTATCTGTACACACAGTCTTCTCAAGTTTTTGCACATCTTTTGTTTTAAACTTTTACCCACAAGGCGACTTTAAATTTGCTTGAGCAGACACCTTCGGGAGCTCCCAGCAGGAACTGTCAGGGAGTCGTAATGTTTTCTTTCAGTTACTTCGAGGCAAGTTCGTGATGTTAGTTTCATTTTCCCGACTGTGATTAATGAAGTTTGTCTCTTTTTTTGTTGTTGTTGTTGTTGTTGTTGTTGTTGTTGTTGTTGTTGTTGTTGTTGTTGCAGATCTCTGTGTGCTACATCAACTCTCGTCCACACTCCACCAACCTGAACCATCAGGGGCTGGTGTTCAGTGGCCTGCTGCTTTACCTCTGTGACTCCTTCGTTGTTTCTGGACTCCTGAAGAAATTCGACTTCCTCAAAGGTATGAAATCAGTGTCACGATTAAAGGAAGGGATCGGGATGCTTTGTTGCTCATATTTTCCCAAGACCCCACACATAGTTATAGGAAATGACCTGGTTGTTTTCTTAGATTTTCACCCCCTACCTTCCTCTGTGCTAGACTGTCAAAATAAAAGCTTCCAGATGTTAAAAGGACATTGGCAAGGTTTGGGTGTCTCTACAAAATAAGAATCAGTTCCTGACTACAGTAGCTTACATCCCAGTCATGCAAGCATAGAGAGCAGCTGGTGATTGCCTGGCAACCAGTGGTTGCTAAGGGAAAATCTGTATCCCTGAACCGATTGGTAAGTGGTTACTGGAAGTTGTGCGCTGTTGCTAGGTGAAATTTGTTACAAAGATATAAAAAATGCTGCACCAAAAACGTCCTTGCAGTTGGTTTGGTTGCTAATAGGTTGCCATGGTCACCTGTAGTTTGTTTGGAAGGCAGTGACAGTTCTTGCGTATGAGTTGGTGTCTTAGATGCAAACTATGCCACACGTGGATGTCTTTCTAGCCCTGTTAAATCTAACATGATAGAATTATGCAATCTGTCTCACAATAGAGAACTAAACAGCTAAACTTGATAATTAAAGTGGCACTGCATGTCCTACTATCTAACTTTTGATCTTGAATTTGTTCACAGGTGCCACCCTCTGTGTGATCTGTCAGGACCGCAGTTCCCTGCGTCAGACAATCGCCCGACTGGAGCTGGAGGACGAATGGCAGTTCCGCCTGCGGGACGAGTTTCAGACGGCCAACTGCAACGAGGATCGGTCCCTCTACTTTCTGACCGGCCGCCACGTTTAAACCTGCTCAAATCTATGGCGCTGCTGAAGAAACCCAATCAGAACTGAGATTTAGTTCCAGACCTGCAATCAAATTTTGATCAGGCAGAAGACAGGTCAGCAGGGAAATGCTGGAGCACGAGGTGTGAGGACCACCTGACACAGCTTTCTGTACTGCCAGTGTGCACTGTGCCCGACTCCAAAGAGGGTCGGTGAATGTTTCTGACTTTTGCTCGCTTGTCGGCTTGTCTTCAGTTAAGTTTGTGTCGTAGTGAAAAAGACTTTGCTGTGAGGGGAAAAAAAGCACAGCTGAAACTGAACTTATTTTGTTTTGGTGTTGGTTTTTTTTGGACTCGCGACGGATAATGTGACTATTTGAAGAATGTATTTTGAACCCACTTTGTCCAGTCCTGGATGTTCAGGGGGTCAGAGGGAGGTGGCTTTAAGGAGTCGCGCTACCAGCATCAATGGAATATATTTTAACAGGGACATGGCAGGTTTGAGACCATGGTAACATCTGTGTTTGTTAATGTTTGTGCATCTGCATGAAAACAGTTTAAGTTTGCCATTAATTTTTCTAAGCACCAAAGACGCCTTTAGCTGCACTTTTCCTTTTTCCTTTGCTTTCTTTGACCTTTCTCACCTGCTTCGCCTCTCATAATCCACAAAGCCCATTTATGTTTCCTCATAACGTTACAAAGACACACCCAAGAGTTTGGTCATTACTGGATTTCAGGTCATCAGGAGTATCTGTACTGGAAGCTGTGGGAATCAAACAATAAGCAGCCGTTGGATTTGACACATGTTGTCACATGACTACATTTCATGCGAGTTTATCCAAAGCGACTGGAAAACTACGGGAACATACGAGTTGTGTCTTCGGTATTTTACTGTTTCAGTTTCAATAGAAATCTGTGAAGCTGGTCAATTTTTCTGAAACACTATTAAACTGCATCCACACAGGAAGCAGTTTGCTTGATTTGTTACCTAGGTAACCCACTAATGCATGGAATCCTGCATTCTCATTGGTAGTTACTTCAATTCCTTGCCTCAAAGTTGAGAACAGTTTATCTTGGGATTCATCCAGTTAGCATTGTCAGCAGGTGAAACGTGACATGTAGTCACATAACACATTTCACTCACTTTCTTCTACGGTTTGCGGTCGCTACGCCGCTGTGAATCAACATCCACGCAGGAAGCGATGTGACAACCAGAAACCATAGAAGAAGTCAGTGTCGTTCTGCAACTGTAGCCAAAATAACCTACAGTGACAGGAAATTTAGAGACTTTGAAAGCGTATGATACTGCTGATTGACATATTACTGGGTTGTAAATACTTTAGAGGGTTACCTAGGAAACCAGAGCTCAAAATATCTGCAAGCGATGCTCGATGAGAGAATAGTTTCCAGCGTGCACACAGCTTTAGATGATCTGCCACAATGTTTTTATTTTTACATGCTTTCTGTTAACATGGACACCGAGCAGTTGATTTAGTCGTATGTTATGACAGTAATTTTTCACATAGTCGCGCAAAGTGTACCACAGGCAAGCTCTCTCACTGCCAGCTGTCCTGCTACTGCCTGTGCCTGAGATGTCACCTCCTGTTATGGTGTCCTGATTGTTTATTGAAGATGTTTGCTACCATCCACTTTGATTAACCCAGTTTCCAGTCCTGAATTAAAGGGCGAAAATTAGGTTTACACATATACTTGAAAGATGAATGTTTTTAAGTTTCTGCACGTGGTTGTCCAAAGAATATGCCTTAAGCGATGTTTCACACAGTGTCTGCTTAGGTTTTGTTTTGTTTTTGGACCAATGAGAATGAAGAAACCTTTTGACTGTGAGGCGAAAGAATGTTGTTTGTCTCTGTGTGTAGAGAGATCAAATAATTGGGTTTTGTACTACTGTACTGTTTAAAGCTTTGTTTACATTATTAATATATTCGATCATCCCCTTACCCACTGAGGGTTACTGATGTGTTTAATGTTGTGTAATGTTTGCCAGTGTATTTTGGTGATGTCTTTCTGCATTTTTATGTTGCAAAGGCAAGAAGAATCTACCTAGATTTGTCTTTTATGTCTTTATTCTTTTTGGGGGCTTTTTCCTTTTCTTTTTTTCTTTTTTTGAAAATGAGAATCAGGTCCATGAGGATTTTTTTTTTATTTATTTGAAAAGCATTTGGGACTGATAATCATATTGGAGTGTATAATTTGATTGAGGCCTAAGTTCACTTGGGCCAAGGGAGCGTGCCCTCTTCAAAACCGGTCGCGAAGGCTTTGCACAAGACACAAACGAATGATTCTTGGATCTACTGAATGTCACTGGGGGTTTTGCAAATGTTGGACTTGCACTATACAAGTTGCCAGCTTAAAGAATTATTTCCAGAAGACGGTTATGTTCCCTAACCCCTAGATTTAATATAATAGTGATGATCAAAACAATGGTCCGTAGAAAGTGTTTTTCCTCTTTGATTTTAATACTTAATATGCAACTTGCTCCCACAATCTTAACTGAAATGTGTTTGATAACTATGTGCAGCACAGTGGTAGCCTTGGTGCCTGGTTGATCTACCTCACGTTTACCATTGTGGTTGCAGGCTGTGAATATCTTAATGTTCGAGCCATGCTGTTGTTGTTTAAAATGTCTGAATGTAATAAAATGGCATCTAAACATATCCTGTTATTTTTCCTCTTTGTTTTCAGTGCCCGACTCTGTGATTTAATCTGTTAACAGACACAAAGACAGTAGAGTGAGTTGCATACCAAAAATTGGCGAGCTCCAGCAAAGTTGCAAGACATTATACACATGTTGTCAGATGTTTACATACTCATCATGGGCAGGAATGTTATGGAAATTTGGGGCTTTTGATCATTTTTGTTCCCTTTCCAGGGATTGTGGAGCATGTATCTTTAATTACTTTAAAAAAAACCAAGAATTGGTTGCATAATTTGATGTTATTTTGTGTTTTCTCTAATCCCTGCAGGGTCCAAATTGTGCATACACTCACTTCAGTCTTTTAAAAAGTGGTCCTGAAAGTTCTACTGTGTCTTTTAACTCAACATCAGATCATGATTAACTACAACTTTATCTTTGCCAGCATAAAAAGGATTTGTTTGACATTGACATGGATGTGTAATCGCCTTGCCAACGTCTGGACAAAGAGCCAGACTGTCACCCTTTGGAGGAAATTGGTTAAGATGTTTAGGAACAACCAAAGAACCACTAAGCCTCAAGCCAGCCATGAACTGGAAATTGCTGAAACACCAGCATCACTGTCCACAATGAAGTGAGATTTACATTGGCATGGACTGAGAGGGCGCCGACTAAGAAAGAAGTTCGTACTTCCAAATCAACACCTTCAAGCTCAACTGAAATTTGCCACTGCTCATGTGGACAAGCCAAAAAGTTTTATGCTCAGACAAAACAAGGACCGGAGCGAGTAAAGTTTTCAGCGTTCCGGTTGTGGAACATGGTGGTGGCAGTATCATGGTCTGGGACTATTTTTTTGACACTTGTACTGATGCATTGCAGAAAGTGATGGAAAGATTTTTCACTTCACCTCAAATCAACAGCTTGATGGTTGAAACTTGGACACAATCAGATGTTCCAACAGAACAATGATCCCAAATACATCAAAACTGATTTTGGAATAGATAACGCAGGATAACATGAAGCTTTTGGAATATTTCGACCTCAGCCCCGTTGAAAATTTGTGGACTATGCTTAAAAGCTGGGTCTGTGCAATGAAACCAACCAGTTGAAATGAACTCTGCCAATTCTGCCAAGAAGAGTCGTCAGCTATCCAGCAAGAACATTTGATTAAGTGACATTTAATCAAATATATTGCTGGGAGTGTATGTATACTTTTGATCCTATATGTATGTATACATACTGGGAAAAGAACAGTTCAAAGAAATACCCATGATGAGTGTATGGAAACTTCTGATCACTGTATAACTCCTTCATTACTTCTTATCATTTGGGCTGCATGTTTGAATTCTATAAGCTCTGATTTCCATTGGTTTTGATGCTTTCATGTTGTATTTTGAAGACAAGTGGACTGATACAAAGTTTAAGTAGGGTTCTTCAAGCATGTGGCTCCCTGTCTTTAGCCTGTGATTAACAGTATCCTCACTCTCATCCACACAATGCCAGATCTTTTTATTCTGCAAGAGTAAACCCCGGGGTCTTGTTTATTTCCGAAGCAACATCTCTCCTGATGTGTTTTTTTTCCATCTCAGCACCTCTGTATCTTTGTTGTGATTAATGTACAATGACCTTTCTCACTATCAAGAAGAGAAATAGCTTCATAATGAATGCTGGGCTCTTTCTGGCATCATCACTGTCAGGGCACAGGGGCATTGTTGGTCCAGGGACATTACTATTTCAGCTCCTGTGAGGTAATATTAGAGCAGGCTTTCCATCAACCTACAACCTCTGTGTGATATAACACAAGGCTATTTTCAGCCAGCGGCTGTCAGGACTGGATAAGAAAGTAAAGGCATGAAAGGGCGCCTGGGATGCTGATTCTGGCACCTCATGATTGTTCTTCATGGAAAAGTTTTAAATGATTTTTATGCGTTTGAAATCTGATGCTTGCAAAGATGTCAGAGGGGTAACTCACTATTTTAAGGCTATTAATTTACAGTGCTATTAGCTTCCTGTGGTACACAGTTTTCTTGTTTGGTTTCATTGTTTAATTTGGGCTTTGAGGTGATATTTTTCCAAATTCTGCAAGGTCAGAAGATTAAATGCATTTAAATTATTTCTCTCTCCTACTGTAGCCCATTTTATCAGCTTAAATTAAGTTTCACATATTCCCAGAATGTATCTTCAAAGTTTCAGCTCAGCAATACCTCACCGATCGCTCACAGGTGCATGTAGCTTTAAATGCAAATTTGCTGCTCCTGGCCACACCCATGGATACCAATCAATAGATAATAACCAATACCCAAATTAGAAAGCATTTATTCTGGGTTTAATTAATATAAATAATGGAATGGTTAATGATAGGTATGAATATTTTTTATGATATAGCCCTGAGGACAGAGTTTAATGGTTGTAATGGTTATAGATGGTTATAATAATAACTCCTAACTGTTCTTCCAAGTTTCATTTTCAATAAAATATATTAAAGCCATCATTACTGTTGTGTTTTCATGACTTAGGTAAAAAAGGGCATGCTGTTGGGGGATAGATGCTGTTTTTCCAAAACAGTATCGTAAAACCTAAAGAATATACTCTTCCTGCTCTTTGAAATATTATTAAGGATTAGTCATCCAGTTAATAATGTCAGAATATTACAATACTTTGTTAAATCATGACCTATGAAGACTGTGTAATGGTTAAACTGAAGAAAAGTAAAACAAAAAGATACAAATGAGATGTTTTTGGTGAAATTGAAACGATGAGCTGCTTTTGCAAGGCGTTGCAGGTGAATAAAGACCAAAAAATAAGTAGAGTATCGCTAGGTGGTTGCCAGGCAACAAGATGGCTTTTGTGGATATAAATGAGAAGTTATTGTCACAGAATAAAAACGATATGATGCTATTATAAGGCGTTACAGGTGCACAAATGCTAAAACCATGTCATTTTAGCCCATTGCTATGTGGTTGCCAGGCAACTTGATGATGCCATAATATCTACTGTAGATAAAAAAACCACCAGGGGACTATTATGCACCTGTGTGCCAAGTTTGGGGCTCAACTCATGACTGTGTAGAAGAAGAAACAAGCACACACAAACATGCTTATTGCTTATGCTTCAGAGATATGTATGTATATGAAATTTGCCACTTTTTAAATTTTTTTGGTGGCAATCCCAGTAGATATGTCAAGAAAAAGCAACAATTGGATCAGATACGGAGGGTAAAGTCCAAAGTGGGACATTTATATTAGATAGATAGACAAAATTACTCACCCTTCTTGGCAGTCTACTCTAATTAATCACAGGTTTTCATATAACCGAAGCTCATCTGTCTGTGGGCTTATTGAGGGCTTGGTCTGTGGGGAAGTGGAGTGCTGGCGGATTACAGTTGGCTTTTGGTGGATCACATCCACTACTGCAGTCATGCATATCCTATCAACGGCTAAGCTCATGAGTGTGGAGCGAGTCAATTCTAAGGCCCAAATCTCAATCCGATGGTGTGAGAGGAGAGACAGTGTGACCCTTTGGTGACACAGCGGTCACGCAGTAAGCCAGCTCAAATGGTGGACTGTCAAATGTCCTGGCGTCAGAGGACAATGATGAAGGCAGTCTCACGCGACTCTTGGGAAGGCTATCCAACTTTGTGTTCTAAATGTAATTATTACAGAAAAAACAAGTTTAAAAGAATAGAAAGAAAAAAGAAACAAATCTGGAGACAGGAGCCAAAATGACTTAGAATTTGTTTATTTATTTATTAAATACAGCATATTACACTCATGTTGATAATCCGTATATACTAGTACTTATATCGAGACATTGTTTTAAAGTTAAACTCTTTATTGCCGCACATGTTAAACCGAATGTTTAATTTTCTTCTTTTTATACAGTGTAAAAAAATGAAATGAATCCTATGAACAGACAAACATGTCCTTTGTGCTACATATTACAAAGTGGTGTTAACGTTCAGGACATGATGACACTGATAAGACACATGCTGCACAATGGACACTTGGTAGGACAAACAAACACAAAAATAATAATTCCACAGGAACAGGAAAAATCCTTCACGCAGTGCATTACTGAAAGTCTGGCTTCCAGTCAGATCTGATTGTTTCACTGATACTAACTCATACATGGTAGCCAGCCCCTTGATCATTGTTGGCAAAAGAAAACAAAAAATGACTGGAAACCAGGCTTTGCATTTAGTAAAGCAACATCTAACACTTTCAGTCACCGTGTGCATTATTTCATTCACATCCACTGAGTCTAGCACCCTCAGACCTACGTTAAGGACTCGTTTTCAACATTTGAAGAAAGAAAACCTTGTGAAATTTCCATACTCTCATTTGCTCTGTTCAACCTTTGGGATGCACTTTCATTTTTCTCATGAAATGAAGTGCTTTGCATTAAGGAATTTTTCAACTTACATAGTGCAATTTTACATTCCTCGTCATTGATGAATTTGTCTCCATGTCGTAAAACTATTTGGTGCATGAATGGAAGAATGAGTCAAAATAAAAGTGCATGCAGGAGACATACAGACAGGAACAATTCAAAATATGCTTGTTCGATTTCGCAGTGTGGGATAGATAAGGAGGCTGACACCACTCCACTCTCGGTCTGCTACATATGAAGCTGCAGCCAGAGGCCGGTTACTTGATTAGCATAAAGAATGAAAGAAGGGGGAAACTAACTCAGCTTGGTTATCCCTGTAAAGCTCTAAAACAGGTTGATTTAGGTAGACTTTTCCTGTTTTTTAAAAAAATTTTTATTAAAATGGCAGCCTCAACTAGCGGACTGACAAATATACATTGCTTTTATACATTGAGGCCAAGGGCTATTATAAATGAGCCCTTCGTCATCAGATGGTTAGCAGGTTTCTGTGGATGTCCGTGTGTCTGCCTATTCTTTTTGCAGACAGTTTACATGATAATGAACTAACAGAGCATAACCTAGGCTTTAAGCATTGATTATACTCTGTTGCAGAGATGGACATTGATTTACAGTTCGAGACTCAATAGCTGCGTAGTTTTTTCTGTTACACTTCTCTGAAGTCTGTTTTATGCCCACTGCCTGGGATAGATGGGTAGCTGGTCCACTGTTATTTAAATTCTTCACAGACGACTCCGTGCAGTCACAAAAAACAGGCAGGTACGCAGATGCCCACACAGATGTTCGCACGCACTGATGACAAAGACATCCAGTGGACTTGAACCAAATAGATCAGCAATTAAGATCGTAGAAGGACTTTGTGCTAGTGGAGCTTTTCGTTACGTCGGAGGGCATATCCTATCATGAGATACCTCAGAGAACCAGGGTTACACGGGTAACCAAACACATTAAAGTCACTCATGAGACTAGGAAATATACTGTGTTCCAACTGAAGAGTTGGAAATCCCAACTTTGATGTAGGACTTTCCAATTTGAACTCTACACAAGCTTTTTATTTTTTAATTTTGGGGGGGGGGGGGGGGAAGCTAAATTACTTAATAACTCAAAAATTATGAGTTATGCATCTGAGAAGTCAAAATTATAAACTACAAAAAATTTGGAAATAACCCAAAATACGATATTTTCCACGTACTACTACTACAGCTGGAACGGTCAACTCGAGAGTGGCGTCACTCCTACCTCTGACAACTCCGAGGTAAAAGAAACAAAGCTTTAGTCCAGGCACTACATTATCTGTCTGTGTGTGGTAAAGGTGAGTACTTATTATTATTGGACAGATTTTAGGCAAACCTATATTTTAATACTTATTTTAGACCATCTGATGTAGCAAAATGTCAACTATGCAACAAATAAATAAATAAATAAGATAAAAACCAATTAAATTTGCACTTTTTTGCTTTAAAATGTGTAATTACTATGCAGCGAGCTCAAACTACTGCATTCGAGGACTTACGTTTCTTTATGAGTGCTTTCTGATTATTTATTAACAGCGACAAAAATTATGCCAAAATATAAGAGCTTTGCAATTTCATGTTTAATTTGTGGGTACTCCTCTCCCGTGACAATTCTTCTCCTGGCAACGAGAGGGAAGTATCCCTTAGTAACATTACACTAAAATGCAGAGAAAAAGTATTTTCCCTCTTCCTGATTTGTTTATTTTTTTGCACATTTATTAAATTACATTACTTACATGGTTCAGATCATCACACAGATTTTTATGTATTTACTCTGGTTATCTTTGTTAAATATTAAAATTTATTTTGCTGATCTGAAGTATGAAAATATGAAAAAAAACCCCTAAGAACTCAGGAAGAGGGAAAATACTTTTTCACGGCACTGCATTTTATTTAGAGCTTCAGAGGCGCTGCTTTCCTCTGCTTCCAATCTTTATGCTTCCAATCTTTAAGCTATTCATCTCATGATATTAGCATCATATTTAAAAGAAAGTCAATTCAAGCTTCACAACTCAAAAGACAAAAATATGAAACTATTACTTTAGAAGAAAATAAATAACTTTGTGTGGACGTAAACTTAGAAAAACTCAAACTCCAGGAGAATAACTGAGAAAGTACAAAGGAGGGAAAGAAGTTAAGGAAAATGAAGTTAAGGAAATAAAAAAAAATCCCTGAGGGCTAAAATCCTACAGATGTCTTCATGATAAAAGCAATAGAGGATGCTTCATAAACAAAAATGATTGGAATCTCATGTACAGTACTGATGATTGCACACGGTAATCACATAATTCTTTAGCTAGCTAATGCACAAATGGGCACAGATTCAGTATTTCAGCTGTGACATGAACAGCTTTGCTTGCAGGACTACAGACTTTTAACTGTATGGAATCAATAAATTAATGCTGAGTGCAACACAAATGCTGCATTCAATAAAATGTGCCCTTTAAAATGAGAAAGAATGAGGATTTTTTTTTTTGCTTGTGGCAGCAAAAATAGAACAGACCTATGGAGGGCAAGGATAGAAGAAGTCATCAGAAGAAAGAAAAACTGCAGAACTGGTCTGGTAGAGAGGAAAAGGTAGATGTAATGCAGAAAGGGCTGAATAAGGTATAAAAAACAAGAATGGGATTTAAAATGGAAGAAATAAAGGACAGAATGTATCAAGAAGACATAATAAAAATGTAAAACTAGAACATCAGTTACATCTTCTTATCAGGAGAGGTCTTTGAGTTGGTTGCTTTGCTCAATGACCGCCTTTGCAAACTGCTTGAAGACTCGGTCCATATAAGTGCTCTGACGTGGCCACAGGCCCTCCAGGAAACCAATATGGCCGCCGTGATGGGTAATGAGCATGGCCAGGTTAGGGTTCTGTTTCACTGCCTCCACTGGAATGGCTGCAAACAAAACACAGAATTCACTTTTTGTTTTGTTTTGGTTTTTTTTGCTTAATCTCTGTGCAATGTCTTTACATGACATGCCAGAATGTTATCATTAGTTCACGTAGTTGAAGTATTTTCACCCATGAACTGGACTTTGGACTGGAGACTCACCGTGAGATGGAGAAAAGACATCGTCAGCAGCGTTGAGACATAGCATTGGCACCTGCACAGATTTGAGCCTGTGGACAGGACTGGCATCGCGGTAGTAGTCGTCATTGGTAGGATAACCAAACATTATGGAGGTGAACCTCTCGTCAAACTCTCGGATGGTCCTTGCCTGTGGGAATGCGGTAAAACGATTTATTCGGTCTACTTTATTTAATGAAATTGGCATGGCTTAACGCCGCTGAAAATAATCCCCTACCTTCATGACATGATCAATGTCGTAACATTTTTCGAGCACTGGTCTGTGCCTGCGGGGCAGATTTAAAACAAAAACAAAAAACAGGTCACTAACTGCTGTTAGGTTACATGACTTGCATTTGAAAATATTCCCCAGAAATGCTGACAAGGTTGTAACAATATAATAATCTACCCCGGAAAAGAAAAGATCAATTCAAAAAAGCTTTTTTCAATAAAACATCAACATCGATATGAGAACATTCCTCCTGCTAATGAAATTCAGCTCCTCACACATAGCCTTCATTTCCTCTCAGCATGATCCCGGTTTCAGATGTGCAAACGTTGTCATCAGTATTTGTCTTAAATAGCAATATTCTAAAGAACACAATTGGCTTGATGATAAGCTAATATCAGTTATATTTATTTAAAATAAGCATGAACTGATATTCTCATTCGCATCAAGAGAAGTAAAAAACGTGGGGGTTGTAGAGGCTGTGAAAAATGGGCCGTTTTAGCCCGTTGCTAGGCAGCTTCAATTCAACTTTTCTGGATCTAAATGAGTTGATGCTTTTGTTAAATGTTAATTGCATAAATGCTAGAAAAAATTGCAGTTGCTAGGCAACATGAAGATGCCATTTGTGGATGTCATTTGTGTATTATATAAGAATATTTTTATCCATCTATTAATTCTGGACTGTGGCTTTTTGAACTTTTGGCATTGAATTCATTAGCTGTTCATAATGGTGACTATTGATCCTAATTTATTCTCTAGCATTTTTGGAGCCTTTAGTTCTTGTTATAATTTATTTTTCCAGTTTCATTTGTTTCCTCAGTGTTTCCCGTCTTCTGCGTTTGTGTCAATTCTTCTTCGTTTAGTTCAGTCCCGTGTCTGCGTTTCCCTGTTTATTGTTTCTCACTTCCTGCCTTATCTTAGGCGTTATTTCTCACTTGTGTTTTGTGTTTAGTTTTACTTCACCTCATGCCTCAATGTCTTTCATTACAATCACATGTGCCTCATGACCCTGCTGTGTCCACTTCTACTAATTACCCTCATGTGTAGAAATAGCACTGTCTTCTCCTCAGTGTTTATCAATCCACCCTTGTGTTGTCCCTGGCTATTAAATCAGTTATTAGTCCTTTAGTCTGTTATTAGTCTGGATTTCTGGATTTACTATCATCATCATCATCATCATCATCAATGCAATAAAGGTGCTCTTTAGGTTTACACTCAGCTATTTATCCATCCTGCATTTGACATATGGTTACACAGCAAATGACAGTGAGACAGCGAGGGGAAGTCTCGATTACCCAGAGTGACACCATGTAAAGGTGGTTCAGCCTTGACCTTTACCTTTGACCCTGTTGCTGGAAGGCAACAGCGCAAACCACTACATCATCATAATTATTATTTACTTAAGTATGATTAAGCATTTATTGATTTCCGATTAGGCTTTTACCTTATTAAAATATTTGTTTTGTCATATTGTAATTTATCGAGCTGTCACTAGTCTACGTATTTGAGCTATTTAGTTTTAATTAAATTTTCTAACCGGATTAATAAAAAATATCTTCTTTTACTTCTTCTTCTAACACAATAACTTAGGAAAAACTCAGTGATATCCAATAAGAAAAATGATGAGGCAGCACTAGGTAAATATATATATATGTATATGTCATTGCTCATATTAACACACAAGTAGGAATATATTGTGGATATGTAGTCAGGCTTTGTTTAAATGTTTTGTTCATCACCTAACAAATAATAAAGCATACCCCTCCCCCCCACAACTTTTAAATGAGCAAACCAAACATAAATATTTGAAACCCAGTTGTTCAAGCCTCTGTTTAGAATCTAGCACTGGCAGTGACTTAGTGGCTGTGTTAATCCCTGCTCTGGCCCTGGCTGACCTGTGCACAGAGGCTTGTAGGCAGCTGGTGAGGTAGGAGTTGAAGAGGAAACGGTCCAGGGGTTTTTCCAGTGAAGCGGTGCACTCAAACACATCCCAGCCCGCTGAGAAGACCACGACCCCTTTCAGACAGGTTTCCCGGCCCTTGCGCCCCAAGTAGTTTGCCAGCATCATCCTGAATATGGAGAGAGGGAGAGATGAAGGGACAGAGGGAAACTGAATGACCAATCCCCCAATTCAGAGGATTACCGTTGTGCAATAAAAAACACATTATTTGGCAGACAACTGGAAAATAATAAAACAAAGCACTGACATGTCCCCAACACACAGTAAATGTTCAATATCTCACAGTTTACTAAAGCTGCATCGTGAAAAGTAGCTTTAATGTTTATTCTGACTTTTATTAGCAGTATGTGCAAGCTAGCTTGTAAAGAGTGGCTCCATTACCCGCCCATGGACACTCCTGCAGCCATGAGTGGAGCAGCTTCATAGGCCCTCTGGATGTGTTCAAGAACAGTCTCCAGATCCTCTGTGTTGGCTGCACAGTAGGTCCTTGGGGTCTGGGTATGACAGCAACATAACACAGTCACTCCTGCCTTTCTGATTCTTTGTCTCTGTCAAAACCACGATGAAGACCCAACAAAAGTGAAAACTGGAAACTTAGTATAGTAAAAACTTAGATGACATTACAGTTTATTAGTTTGGTAGAGCAGCTGTTTCTTCTAAAGGATTTTATGGAGACAGGCTGACAGTCCACAGACATACTGAAATTCAAACTGTGCATCAGAATAGAGGAGAAAGGTGATTTAAATGAATGTGATGTGGTTGTTGGTGCCAGAAAGGCTGGTTTGAGTATTTCAAAAATTTCTGATCTGCTGGGATTTTTCCACACTGCCATCTCCAGGGTTTACAAAGAAGGGCCTTCAAAAGAGAAAATATCCAATGAGCTGCAATTCTCTGGGTGAAAATGTTTGTCCAGAGGCCAGACTGCTTTGAACTGGCATTTAGGCAACAGCTACTCAAATAACAAGGCATGCAGAACAGCATCTCTAAACACACATGTTAAACCTTAAAGCAGATGGGCTACAGCAGCAACAGAAGACCACAATGACTATCACTCCTCTCAGATAAGAACTAGAAAGAGAGGCTCCCATTGGGACCACCAAAATTGGGCAACAGAAGATTGGAAAAGTGTTGCCTGGTCTGATGAGTTGAAAGCAATGGATACGTCCTGCCTAGTATCGATCATTCAAGCTTTTGCCAGTGATCTGATGATAATATGGATATTTTCTTGGCACACTTTGGGCCCCTTAGTAACAACTGAGTGTTGTTTAAATGCCCTAATCTACCAGAGTATTGTTGCTGACCATGTACATCCCATTATGACCACAGTGTACCATTCTTCTGATGGCTGGTTCCAGCAGGATAACGCACCGTGTTATCACTAAGGCTTAAATCATCTCAAACTGGTTTTTTTTAATATGTCACAGAGTTCTCCGTATTCAAATGCCCTTAACAGTCAGTATCAATCCAATAAAGCACCTGTGATGGAACCAAAGATGTGCAGTAAATAAATCTGCAGCAACTGGGTGATGCTATCACAACAATATGGACCAAAATCTCTAAGGAATATTTTCAGCACCTTATTGAATCTAAGGTAGCTCTGAAGGCAAAGGGCATTCCAATTCAGTAATAGCATGGTGTACATAATGAAGTATCCAGTGAGTGAACTCTATTGAAACCTTCAGTCATTTGCTCAGTAGACCACGAGAATCTCCTCTCTATAAAGCCATGAAAAGTGGATTCACATTTACCTGTTCACGCTGTGTATCTACATAAAAAATGTTTTAGCAGGCCAGCACAGGATAACCCATTTTTCTGAGACTCATTATTATTGTTTATTTGGCAATTTCTGAGTATGATAAGAATGCTGTTCTGTGTATGTGGGGGTGACATTTTATTCGACTTGAAACAGTGTTATCACTCAGTGCAGGCTACTTAACATTTAAAACAAGCCTGCTCTAACTTGAAGGAGCCTATTTAACAAGTCCAGTTTCTCAGCTCTCCAAGGCTGCTCATTAGGATTCAAGAAGAAGCTCAGGCAAACTATATTCCTGCTTTTCTGTTCTCTTATGCTTCCTTTAATAGTTCTGGACAAGAGCAGAACTTTAATAGGCCACCAGATCTTACTATGCTTATTTTTATATTGAATATATAACAAAACAACAAATTAATAATGTCTCAGGGGAACAGACTTAGCAGAGTGAACATATTCACTGCAAAGCAACTCCACAGGAGAGTGTAATGTAATAGGCGTTTTCTCAAGGTCTGGAAATAGGGCTATAGCACTTAGGGATAATCTTTGTATCAGTGTGCATCTTTCACACAGTGGGCCATTTGGAAAAACTGGCCTGGTTGAACAATGGAGGATATTCACACTTACTGGACAGAGAAGCATACAAGTGCTAAAGCATTTGCACTGAATATCGCACCATTTTCTCCACTGACAGAGGGAGAAAACTGCCCCAACGACCTGGTACGGTGCCAGGATTACAGGGTCCAGCTCAAATGTAATAACAGCTGAACCAACTGAGTTCTGGATGTAAACCCCAATCAAACACAGTGACACTGGATCCTTTGCTCTTGTTTCAAATCTGAAGGTTTGATTTTGTGCACTCTCTCCAGGTGATAAAACACCACTTTGACTAAAATCTCTATGCAATGGTGATAGTAAATGTAGCAGGTAGTAGACGGTATCTCTATTCTAAAGCAGAGACATGCAGAGAGTGCAGAGAGTGGAGCCATTAAATGCAATGTGCATGGAATACAATATCCAAGTTTGAGCTAATTTGTATTAGCTCAATATACCCGAGTGCAAGAGGAGAGATTAAGCCAGGTGTCGGGACAGCACGTGTTTGGCGAGCTCATATTTCTGTGGCTCGGCATTAAAATACAGTATCTGTCTGTAACTTAATCCCTGCTGTGCAGCAACATTGTCTGTTCGGCGTCCACTGAGGCTCCCTGTGGGCTCTGCGACACGTGTGCAACAGAAGAAAAAGAGCAACTCTACAGGGAGGTCAGCTGTCCTAAACAGTCGTGTCTGACGCTGTGAACATGGACGGCGCTCACGGACGAAAAAGAAGAAAAAAAAAAGAATGAAATCTTTGACACGTGTTGGAACAGATCTTACCAGTAATGTTTCACCAGAAACTCCTCTGTTGTTGAAAACCACGCATCTGAAATCCACAAAACATATATAATTTTAATAATCACCGTCAAATTTAATGGGCAGCAGGTAAATGTTACATTTTGAATATATTAGATTGAGTTTGTCGAGAATGTAGTGCTGTTTCTTGACATTTTATACATAATATTTGGATTTATTACTATAAAAACTAACTGCATGTTGCAAAGTAATTGTCTATGTTGTACATGTGTATGTAATATAAGGAGATCTGAACTGATTAGTGCATTAAACAACCACTGACTAGCTCTTTTACTCAGCTTTCCAGAAGAAAATCCAAAGTCTGCTGATAAAACATCCTCAAATGTGCCTTCGATTGGTGTAAACTAACCAACTTCAGATTTCAAACTGGCTAAATCGCTAGTAAATGGCTTATTTTTTACATTTCCTTCCAATTTCAGGATTTTACAGTTAATCAAAAGCCTATAAAAGCTCACGTCCAAATGAAAGCAACAGCCCAGATTTCTTTATACAAACATTTCTTACATAAAAGAAATGAACTGTGTATACGATGAAGTGCGCAGGGAGGCACAGCTGTGTGAAGGAACTGTGTTTGTACTGCAAAGCAAAGGCATCAGCATCTCGCCAGTCATCTATTATCTGCTGGAGTCAGACCTGCTGTTTTTATAATCGGCATAACTCAGCAGCAGCAGCAGCAGCAGCAGGGCAGAGCTGTACAGGGTGCTGGGCGAGAGGAGGGGGGAGAAGGAGGTGGTGGTGGTGGTGGTGGTGGTGGAGTGCTTAAACACACGCTGCAGCATACACTCGGAGGCTGGTCCGGGCTAAGCTGCAAAGCTTGTACCCGGATAAGCTGTAATTAATTAAGCTACACAGACAGGGGAGAGGGGTGGAAGATGCTGAGTTTGCCGGCTCTCTTCCCATGCCTTTCCAAATCTGTGTGAAAGAATGAGTGCAGAGAGAACATAGACAGGGCCTATTGGAGATGAAGGAAAGTGGAGGGGGAAAAAAGTGCCTCCCTCTGCAACTCTTCAAGCTCGGGCTACATTTGGCTATTTACAAAAGCAGCTCTCGACACGGAGCTTAGCTGCCCACTTTATTTGTGATTTCACCTCAAATAACCCCGAGCCCCTGTCACTCATGGACCCATTATATAAAGGTATAAAAAATCTTGCAAAAGCACTATAGAACTGGTTGCAGATTTTACTTTGCAATCATGAAAGCCAGTGAAAGTTCTTTCACTTTATTTGGACATGAAATCTGCAGTCTGTGTGGATAGCAAATTAGAACATAAAGCAGAGAAATTGTCAGTTCTTTGAGTCAGCCAGGCTATTCAGCCAAGACCACCCACCTATAGCCCAGATCCCGGCTCTGTTGGACCATGTGTAAGATGTAGGACTCTCGGCTGGTGCCGGTCAGACCGGGGAGGAGGAGGACTGTGGGCCTGGTGGCAGGGTCGGGATGAGAAAGGCTGTCATCGTTGTCGAACCAATCCAAAGAGATCTGTCCTCCATCTGCTGCTTTAATGAGCTCACTGCAGAGACGAGAAGGACACGCAAGTCAGCAACACCGGTCTTCCTGACAATGATCACTCTGTGCGCCTGTATATATCGTCTTCTTCGTTTCATCCATTGTATATATACAGTATATATACAGTCAGACACAAGCATGGTGTGAAATTTGAATTAAAAAGCATATCTGCTAATGAAATAGCTATAAAAACAGTGGAAATAGTCCACTTCTTCTTTCACATCACAATTAATACTTTTAAGTAACGGGATTACTTCATTGCATCCGTTACACACGCTGCTAAAGTGGGGACTGGATATGTGAGCACAACACTCACTGACAGCTGCCTCATTTCCCTTGCGAGCACCTTGTCAGCAGACTCTGCAACACAGAGCAAATTCAAATAAAGAGGAGGCCATTGCACCAATGGGTTCTTATAGCTAATCAATTTCGTGGATGCACAACCCGTGCGTGGCAGATGATGTAATTCAGTCTCGGTGCATTTTTAAACCTGCTCCGCACACACAAACGCACACACGCGACAGCCGCTGAGCCCAACTTGGCCGTCCGGCGGTTAAGAGAGACAGCGTGAAATTACAGAACGGCCATGAAATATGCACCTGAGGCGAGACTTTAAAGTCAAGAAAGGCCAATTCGGAGAAACCAGCAGAGTCCGTGGTGCTAATCCCCAGCTATGACAACAAGCTGAGTGGAATTTCACCCAGACAGCCTACGATACATCGGACATCTTTCACGCTGTCCGTCCTTGGGTCAACCTTGTATAACTTCAATATAGGAGGAGTGTCCTGCTGTCCCCGGAGGCCATGTGATAATAACTTGAGTGAATGCAACTATCAGTCTTTCTAGGTTTGATGCGGTAGCACAGACCTCCACTAGCATCTGTACACCCAGGGGCATTATGGGAGCATTTTTCTCCTTGACAAAGATCTCTGTGAAAAGCAGAGGCAGTGTCAAAGTCCTTGTGGCAGATTAATGGTGTACAGTTCTTAATTCTTTACCGTTTCCCTTGAATTAAAAGTCATATTTAAACAAAATCAGCTGTGGTTTTATGTAAGGAATTAAGAAAACAAGGAAAAAGAATATTAAAGATTGTATTTTTGTCTTTTACTCTAATGTCTAGTACATGGTACAGACACCTAAACATAAGGACATCAGATCAGTTGTACAGTTTACAGTTATAAACACACAGACTTGGGCAAAACGCATGTACGTGAAAAATGAGGGTCTTTTTTTCCCCAAGTGAAAACAAATAAATAAGTTATACATGTGTTATAATTAAAACCAAATCTGTCTTCACTCATTCTAATCTCATATCTTGAGATATGTGGGGGGTAGGGAATGCAGTGCCAATTAATCTTCAGCAGAATGAACATTTTCAAGGAGCAGGCCTGGCGGACCAAGCCAGCACGGTGACACAAAGGATCTCTTTCTCCTCTGGGCTTTGGAGATTGGCAAAGAACAAGAGCCGGATTTGTTTCCAGTTGTGGCACTGGAAAGAACGACCAACAGCAATTTCTCAGTGAGCAAGTTTGATAAAGCCAAGCACAGTCAGCAGCAAAATACTCAAAATGTTTTCCCTGACATTTAGTAATGCTGAAATCTCTTGCGGAACAAAATTGATTCAAAGGAGAAATAAAATATAAGCTTAGAGGATGAAAGTGACAATTGGCACATCAGTCACAGCGGGGACTTACTTTCTGTAGATGACCCCCGGTTTGGCTGTGACGAAAGGTCTCAGCAGAGTCTGGATGCGGCTCTCCCAACACCAAAAGGTGGGGTAGTAGGTCTCTGACACTACTGGACATTGCTCCCTCAGAAAATGGTAGAACTTCTTACCTCCAGAGATCAGCTGTGGCTTCTGCAAAACAGACGTGAATGTAGGATGGCACAGGTTAAAATCATATAAGAGACTTCGTCTCCCTACAGGACTAATTTAAAGTGCTGTTATTTAGTCTTAATAATAGACCCATTACTGTAATAATAAATTTACTGTCACATGCGGTAAAGCTAAATCTAAATATATTCATTATCATCAAATCACATCTAATACAGACCAATACAGATCTAACTGTGACAGAGTTTGCTTTATGAGTGCATAAACCTACAGTTGTGCATGATTAATGTGCACAACCACGTTCAAGCATAGCAAGCTGCTTACTTTGCATTAAGTCACGGGTGTCAAACTCATCGGCCACACATGGCCCAATATAATCTCAAGTGAGCTGGCCTAGTTAAACAACTGCATAATAACCAACCTTTTAATGTAAAGAAATAAACACGCACACACACACACACACACACACACACACACACACACACACACACACACACACACAATTTGCATTCCCTGACTTAGGGTATAAAAGTGGTTGCTGGAGGTTGCGGATAGGGCTGCTCGATTATGGCAAAAATGGTAATCACGATTATTTTCACTGAAATTGAGATCTCGATTATTTGACGATATTTATTTAACCCTTTAAGACCTACTATAGAACCAAGTCCGCCAGAGCTTATATTATTTTTTTACATGTTGTAGTGCCATTTGTGGGAGCATTTCAAGTTGCTAAATAACTGTTATAGCCCATATTTTAATAATATGTATGCATTAAGTCCATAGTAACTACATTAATTGCAAAAAAGTGCAATAAATTACAAAAAAAATTGAAAATCGTTTTTGGTTTTTTTTTTTACATATATTTCTACTTGGAGAAATTTAAGAGGTTTATCCCTCAAAACTTTAAATACAAAAAAGTTGCAAAAAATAGTTTACAACAACAGGAAACTTATTGTGAGTGTCTTCATAGTTTTATTTTGGAGATACACCAATTTTTATATACTGCAGGAAAAACAAAAAAAACAATCCTATGATGCAAATTTGCAAAGAAAACAGCATGTGCATCAAAATAAACTATTTCCAGCAGTGCAATTCGAGCTCTAAGCATCCCAGAAACTATTCAGAAAAGTCAAACATGACCAGTGTAGGCTTTTAAGGCCTACAAGTAAAAAACTACATTTCCGCGAAAATGACGTCACTTCCGGTTTCGGCCAGGAAATGGCGGACATGCGACAGTTCGGGCTGACGACTTTTTCAATGTGGGAAGTGTTACGAACAGCTGATCGGATCGGCAAAGCGTGTTTCTGGAATATTACGTTTTTGTTCCTGCAAGCGCTTTTTATGCAATTTTTGCAAAGCTTTATGTGGAAGGAAACCGTGACCGAGGACAAGCTGATGGCATAAGATGTAAGTACAACTCCTCTGGTTTCATATGCAAAACAAATTATTGCGCTAGCTTACAGGGTTCAGGTTCTACAGGGATTTAAAAATAGTTACACAAAACGGAGCGTGCTGCTCTGACCGGATTTAAAGGGTTAACAATGACTTTAAAAAATAATATAAAATAGTGTGCAACACCACTGAAGTTTTTTTTTACCTCTCTTTTCAACCAACAGCAGTCACTCTCCTCTCCAAATAACTTCTGCTTAGCTTTCCGAGCTTCCCTCGGGTCCTCTTAATCAGCGGTCTCCAACCTTTTTTGCGCCACGGATGGTTTATGCCCGACAATATTTTCACGGACCGGCCTTTAAGGTGTCGCGGATAAATGAGGGAGGGGCTAATAATCGGCTCAGTCATTTTTAATGATCGTTGAAAGCCCAGATCGTAATCGTGATTAAAATTCGATTAATTGAGCAGCCCTAGTTGCGGGTACTCTCCATGGCAACGCAGGTCTAAAGACCAGTCACTCACCCCCTGGCAACCACCTCTCACTAGGAAAAATGGCTATAGGTATTTCTTTAGTAGCTGGTGTAGTTTGAATGGAAGTGGCAGATTTATCCACAAACACTGGCCAGCTAGTCCCCGAGCTGTAGTGAAACGGTGAAAAGTGTAGTGCAAACTAGAAACAGATCCTGTTTGCCTTCAGTGCAAAAGCAGAGAGCCACAACTTCTATTTGAAGGCGAACATTCCCCAATTCCAGCTTGTGCTGCAAAACAAATATTTTCAACCATTTCAATCTGCTAAAGGTTTTCCTCTACTGAGAGCCAGCAACCTCCGGGATCCACTGACAAATAGTACCTGGTGGTTGTATCACATCGCTTATGGTGGGGAAGTCAGTTTAAAGCAATTTAAGCTACAGGTTTTATTACATTTCCATTACATGTTGTTGGGAATTGCATTACCAAGTTTAGAAAGCATTTATACGGACTGTGTGTGTGTCTCATCACTCACAATAACATTGTGAGTGATGAGACCTCTTCCTTTAAACTACTACCATCTCCACAGCACAATTACCCCCCCCCCCCCTTTCACAAAAAATAGGTCTAAACTGTCTTTTCTGTCTCAAGCCATCAAACCTCTGAAAGCAGAAGAAAGTGTGTGTATATTGTTTGCATTATTTTGATGTGATTGGTTTTTATGTGTTGTTTACAAATGTTAATCTAGGTAATTAAATCTAAACAAAACAAAATTAGATGTGAAAAAAAAACTGACTAAAATAAAATAAAATAAAATTATAAAGGCAATATCTTTAGTTTTAGTGTTTGTTAGTTTGGCAAAAAAAAAAAAACCCAAACAAAATCAAAACTGACATTTTATTGAAACTTTGCCACTCACAAGACTGTGAGTCACAAAAACTTAATAAAAGTTACAGAACTACAATATTTCTGGTGTATTCAAAGGTCAAGTGACTTCTGCTACAAGCAGAAATAAATAAATGCAAATTAAGAATAAAATAAACAATAAAAAATAATGATTTTTGGAACAAGAAAAAAAACCTACAGTATTTTAATCTTTATTTATGCTAAACAACTTTAGCTCTACCAACACTTAAACAGCCATACGTTTTTCATCCCTGTGTAGTACAGTGAAGAAGAAAGTGAAAAAACAAAAAGAAAAACTTCCACCCTTCCAGTAGACCGGATTGGAACCTTTGGCGGGCCGGTTCTGGCCCCCGTGCCTCATGTTTGACACCACCGCTTTAAGAGATTCTGACTGGCAATTTCACAGATCCACGTTTATTTTAACCACATTTATACATTCAAACCCTAAAGTCACAGACGAAAAGCTTCTTTTTATTCATTTAGTGAACGCTGTTCGTCTCCATCCTTTACAAATGAACGGCGGCAGCTCAGCGGGCGTTACATAACACCTTCTACCGGCATTTCTAGCTTACAGTAAAAGCTAGCCTAGCTTCCCTAATGCCGACGTCTAACTGCAGTCCTTTTCTCGTTACATACGAGCTAAACTTTAATATGGATAACACCCATTTTGGGTCTATATACGGATTAGTGTTTGCTCCGTGCCTGACATCCGACGTACACGTGCTGCTTTGCGGCGTTATCCCTCCAGTTAAACTGATGCCAGCTAACAGACACCTCCATCAGCACCTACGCCGAGTACCATCACCAGTCCCTGGCAGTTAAGATGCTTCTCCGCGAAAGACCACACACCGCACACGGGGATTTATGTGATATACAAGCCGTATACCGTGAAGACTCCCCTCAAAAGACACAGACCCTTAAGTTAATGTCAATTACCTTCGCTACTGAGATCAAATAGTAGCAGGTGTACGCCGCGCTGAAGCCCAGCACCAGAGACAGACCCACTCCCGAACCGAACAGCCCAACTTTCACTTGGTTCTCCAGGTAATGCGACAGGTCCCGAGTCAAAATGTTGAAATTTAAGTCCAGCGAGATCATTGCAAGGTCCCTGGTGTTTCAGGTACTGCGAGGACAGCGGCCAGCTCTGGTGATACGCGGCTGTGTGTGCCTGCGAGCCCACAGTGAAGGAGACAGTCAAGGGGACCCGATGAGGACAGAGATATATAGGTATCAGCGACAGGTGGCGCTCTTTGACCGGCTATGCAGAACAGGGAACTCAGAATCATCCCTGCGCCCCCTGCAGTCCACAGACCCGCAGTGCAGCACAGGGATTGGAAAGCTGACGGTTCAGCCAAAAACTAAAGCGAAACTAAAGCTGGCGAATTAAATCAATAAAAAGGTGTTTGGAAAAACAGCAGCAACATCACTGTGCACATTGACCTCCAGAAAATACACTTACTGCTGTGGAAGTACAGGGTGAAATTAATTTACTTACCAAGCAAAACAGGCAAATGCCCCAGCGGGTACACACCTCCATGGGGACCAGTGGAGGTGTTTACCTTGTGGAAATTTGTATAGTTTAATTTAATTGGAGGGGGCTTATGGCAACTGTTTTCCAATCTATTCCCACAGACAGGCAACCTGGGCTAAAAAAAAACAAACTTCAATACATTATTATTATTATTATTTTCAGTTTTTCACAAGTCCAAAAACAGGGAATCACTGGGCTTAAAGAGCATTTTTGATCCAAGGGCCACACAAAGGGTTACAATCATTCAGTATATTGAATATGTATATTCAGCTGGATTGGAAACCAGTGTAATCTAATCTGATTGTTTTTGGATTACCTTTAAATAAAAAATGAAATGATGTAAATTTTTTAGAAAGATGTTTTTACTGTGAATAAATGCATTTTGTACATTCAGCTTGTGCAACTGACCTGATCAAACAGCCTTTCAAAAACAGTGCTTACACAAAGTACTGGTATATTGTGTGAGATGCTGTGTTTTCTGTGCATGTCTATGCTCATTATTGCAGTACTTTTTACTTGCAGTACCCTATGGAAGGCTTTGCTCTCGGGACCCAAGAGAGCAATCATTTAAAGAATTGTTCTTTCACTTGGAGTGTAAATAAAAAGGAACAAAATCTCCAGTACAAACAAATGTTAGATCACCATGAAAATAGCTAGCGCGCTAATAACACGAGAGACGTTTTTGGGATAAAGTAGAACATATTCATATGAGAATTAGTCCTTTCAATTTTTAAACAGACAATTAAAAAATAATCTAATCTCACATTTTAAAATGTAATCTGGGGTTATTAAAGTTTAATAGTTTGACAATCTGGTACATAATTTTGTATACAAGGAAAACATAAGCTGATGAGTACCTGTAAGGCTGAAACTGCTTACAATGAATATGGAAGTTACCTTAAATATGTTCTAGTGTAGGTAAATGTAGTTTAACATTTTTTATTGGTGAGCTTAGTTTTCATTCAGTAATTCTTCACTATCCTATCAATATATTTGGTATTTGACTGTACAGAAAGAAAAACTCTAAAAATCATAATAAATAAATGGACAATCAATATGTGTCTTGATAACTACAGTATACATTATTACTCAGTTGAAACAATTAAAAAAGGTGCCCTCTGACTTACCCATTCATGACTTATGCATTTTCTGTGTGTTGGATCCCATTTTGTTCTAAATTCGTGTCAATTCATATGGCTGCAAAAAGCCCACCAAAAATCAAAAAACTGAAAGAACTGTGGTCTTGTATGTGGAAGTCAGGAGAGGCGCTAAAGTATGTGAGGGTGGTGCAGGACATGTATGGAGACATTGAGTGTCCTGTGCAGTAGTAATAACAGATGTGGTCAAGGAGTCTCAGTACATTATGTTTGCAAATGACACTGTGATCTGTAGTGAGAGTAGGGAGCAGGTGGAAGAGAACTGGGAGAGGTATAGGTACCGGAGAGAAGATGACTGAAAGTCAGTAGAAGCAAGACTGAATACATGTGTGTGAACAGGAGGGAGACAGGTGGAAATCTGAACGTGCATGAAGGTAAATGACAACCATCCAAAGCAATAGACAGCACAAGAGAGTCGAAGAAGAGAGTGCAGACAGGGTGGAGTGGGTGGAGACGAGTGTCCGGGGTGATTTGTGACAGAAGGGTAGTAGCAAGAGTGAAAGAAGTTTTACAATATGGTAGTGAGACCTATGATGTTTGGTTTGGAGACTGGGAGGCTAACAAAAAGGCAGGAGGCAGAGCTGGAGGTTAGAGCGTTCAAGATGTTAATGGATGGACAGGATTGGTAATTTGAGTACTTCAGAGGGACATCTCAGGATGAACAATGTGGAGACAAAGTTAGAGAAACAAAGAGGCTGAGATAGTGTGGACATGTGCAGGGGAGAAACAGCGAAGGAGGACATCCAGAGAGTTTGTGTAACAGATGAGGATTAAAGAGATGTGAAATGAAGGCAGAACTCCAATAAAGGAAGAAGCTGAAAGATACTACTACTACTACTACTACTAATAATAATAATAACGATGATCATGATCGTCATTATGATTATAATTATTGTTGTTGTTCTTTACTAGTGAAATCACTTAAATTAGAATGTGGGAGAGTTTAAATTGTCATTCTGATTGGAAAATTAGTGAAGCAATTAAATGGCACTATATAAATGTTCATCACCAAAAGATTTAAAACCCTGATATTATAATATGTATCAAAATGATTGCCATGTATTAAAATTATTTTAGTAAAAATAATAATGTACAAAATGAAACCAACACGAAAACAAAATAAATAAAAACGAGGAATAATCACAATAAAAATAAAATAGAAAATTAAGAAAAAAATAATAGTTAAAGAAAAACACGTTGAGAGCATAAAAAAACGTAAAAAAACCAAACAAACAAAAACCGTGTAATAATCGGTAATACATGTATTATGAGTTGGCGATGGTCCATATGCTCGAGCGTATTACAGGTGCGCATGCGCAATGGCTGGACTCGCTTGTTTTCCAAGCCTCGCGTCTTCGTGCTTTATCGTCCAGCTCCGGAGCTAGTTGTTGCTTGTCTGAGCGGTGATTGACTATAATGGCGACGCGATTATTCTGAGAGTAGTCTATGGCACCGTCTCTAGGTGATAAAGGATACATGTCGGAGGGTTTTTTCTGCATCGCAGACTATAATAATAAGGACAAGCAACATCGAAAAGGAGCACATTCACTCCAGCCACAGGGAGCCAGGAGAGCTTTATCCTGCTAGCTGCGATAGCTAGCAACTCCGCTCACTAGCCTGCTAAGTTGAAGAGGTGGGATTCAAGTGTGTGGACTGGAGGAGAGGGACTGGCAGTTTGCTGAGTACTGAGATCTATCTGCTCTAGCTGTTGGCTACTTTGGGGTATTAACTTCCTCACTGCCAGAGGCAACACTTGGACGCCACTGGCTCGAGGTTGATGCTAGCTTGTTGTAATAGTTTTTGGGAGAGGATCCAGAATTCTTCTTGGGCAGCTAACTACAGCTACACACAGCTAACAGGCTAGCTTTGTGGATTGTTCCAGTCGCCTTCCTGTTAGGACTTGCTCTCGCTTGCGTTTGGAAACTCTCTACCAGTGCACACATAGTTGGCTAGCAAAGAGTGCTAGCTTGGTAACTTTTAAGGATTGTTGTACCTTTGCGACATCTTTTCTTAAATGACCACCGGCAGGAATAACCGAGCCATGATGGAAGGAGTTGGAGCAAGAGTGGTTCGCGGACCTGACTGGAAGTGGGGGAAGCAGGATGGAGGAGAGGGTCATGTCGGCACCGTTAGGAGTTTTGAAAGTCCAGAGGAGGTGGTGGTTGTCTGGGATAACGGGACGGCTGCCAACTACCGTTGTTCTGGAGCTTATGACGTGAGGATATTAGACAGTGCTCCAACAGGTAACTTCACTTCCGCTGCCTGCTTCTGCTCGCACTTTCAGGCTGAGTTTTAGTCTCATGGAAGTGGCTTACAGTGTAACAGAGGGGTGCTCCGTTTGCAAGCTACGGGACTTTTTAAAACGTATTCATTTTTTTGGCTTAACTTGGGAGCTTTTTACAGTGTTTCTCAGAAGCAACTTACTTACAAATATTTTAAGAATATATAATAAGGTCACCATTTGAGACGAACTGCCCCATTTATATTTATATCCTGTCTGTACACAGGCAGTGAAAGCTTTGTATAGAAGGTATGAAAATAAGTCACTGTCGTAAACATATCATGACTCTGAACTTCACACTGCTTGGATAAACTTTTGTACTAATTATGTAAATGATTAGAAGCATGATGTGGTTTTAAGGACCAATAGCAATACATGTCAATCCAATTACTTCGTTCAGTACACGTCCCATTGACAGACATCCCATATCCGCCCCCTGGTTAGTCACTGGATAAGGAGCAGTTTCCTGCAGTAATTTACACTGTTGATCAACCTGTAAGGACATGCTGAAGGGGAAAAGATTTTAAGGAGCTGTAAAGGAAAAACAAATCCAACTGCCAGTATATTAATAAATCTGTTATCTTGCTCTTTTAATAGTATGAAGAATATGTCTCTTTTTGAACTGATAGCATGCACATTGTTGGTAGCAAGGTGCTGCTAAGTTGTTGCAGTAATATTACCGATGTGTACTGTGCACATTATTATGTTTAAATTACGACTAATTCTGCTCCCTCAGGCATCAAGCATGATGGAACCATGTGTGACACCTGCCGTCAACAGCCCATCATTGGTATTCGCTGGAAATGTGCAGAGTGCACCAATTACGACCTCTGCACAACCTGTTACCATGGAGACAAGCATCACCTGAGACACCGGTTCTACAGGATCACCACCCCAGGCAGCGAGAGGTTAGTTAATATTTATATAAAATTCTAGATTGCCATGTGAACAGAGGCGAAAAATCACATGAGGCAAAAGTGTGTCACATTTTATTCCCTGCTCTCTCATCTGTATGCAGCGATCGGCCCTTTACTACAGCTGTTTTCTAGTGTAATCTAACAATATTTGCTCTTATTGTTCCTCATCGTAGACCCAACAATTATAAAGTAGACATAGAGTAGACAGGTAATCCCTGTATTTAATTGTGATTGGCTGGTCTCCCCCTTTACACACTCTGTGTAGCTGTGTGTGTATGATATTTGTGGGTCTTTTGTGCACCCTGCATTTTAGGCAGACTGTGTCTATCTCTATGCTCCCAGCCCTCAGTTGCCTGGCAACAACTCAGCCTCACCTTAAGATCAGTCAGACCTTTTCAAAAATCATATTAGTGCAGTGTTTCCCATTTAGAGAACATATAATCTTTTTTTGTCTCCTGGAGGATGCATGCAGCTTCTTTTTCTTGTGTACTAGTAGTTGTCAGTTCAAGTGATTAGTCGACTAGTTTTTACAAATTTATGGTATTGTTTTCACGATTTAAAATATACCTTTAGGCAAAACTATAGAGTTTTTGTCCATTTGATTTCAAAATGTATTTAAGGTTTAATTAAGCACTAGTAATAGAATCAAGTGATTTCCCTTTAGTGCAAGGTCAGATCCCCTTGGGTTTCTATGAAAAAAAACTGCTTGAGATGGTGTCAGCGCATTATAGAGTAATGAAAAATATTTTATAAGTTGGCAAACAAAACAACACACCTGCCAACAACAGTTTGTGATGGTGTTAAGTGGGAAATGTTAGGCGTTTTACTTTTTTGAAGTTTAGACAAAGTATTGCTGCAGAGTTTGTCTTTATTCCATTGAAATGTGATAGTACTGAATTATTATAAAGTATGTTTTGAATTAAGATTTCAGAACTTTTTCAGATTGATTTTTATAGACACATTGTGCACATGAGGAATAGCAGTTTGTTAGGTATTTGACACCTTACATTAAATTAATAAAATAGAAATATACACTTATTATAAATGCTTCAGGATGTGAAAAAATAACATTAGGCATGTAAAATCCAGTGTTTTCACATTATTTAGTTTTCAGAGAGTGACTCTACAACACTTTATATTAGGGCTGTTAGATATAACGATATATATCGGATGACGATATAAAAACATCTATCGTTTCATTTTACGCTATCGTTTGTTTCGTGGTGTCACAAAATAAACTGTTTACGGCAATTTTTTTTCATCATTTTGATGGTCACTGTAGTGGCTATATTAATTTCTTAAAGTACTCTCTTTCTCTTGTATTTAATATAACCACACTACAGACGGACAAGCGCCTGTTTTTATGCGTTGTCGTTAGCAACAACAACGTTAAAACCACCGCATGTCCGCTTTTTTATTTTCCATATAAACCTTTCACAATAAAGCTCAAGATCCTGTTGAGACTTTTCAAAATAAACTGAATCACGTGAAAGAGTATGCAGAGTGTTTACGGATGAAAAGCAAAAAAGAGCCGTCAGGCTTTTTCCTGCAGCACACTGTGTAATAAATACTCACAAAGAAAACTGCGGTCGTTACAACTTATGTCTAAAAATATATAGTTTCATACATCGTTAAAGCACTCGACTGGCATGATGCCCAGCTGGAAACACTTCACGCAAGTCGAGCTGCCCGAGATTCACAGAATTTACAGAAAATGTTACATTTTTGTGATTTATATCGTTATCTGGACGATAGATGTCTTATATCGGGATATGAGATTTTGGTCATATCACACAGCCCTACTTTATATTGTTATCAGTATTTACCTGAAGTTGATGTTGACAGTCAGATTGAATTGTGTCACTGTGTGCCCCATTGTTTTTGTTTTTGGGCTTTATTGTCTGTTGAAAGCTAATTTTATTGTCTGAAAATACCTTTTAAAAAATTCTAGAGAGATGGGTAAGATCATGTAACTCACAATTTTGGTTTTACTGTAAAGGAAGTGGTAGGATTACAGTAAAGACTCTTCAAGAAGTACTGACACTGTCAGCAACCTTAGCTAATGTTACAAAAACATCTTTTATTTGTCATGAATCCTTCACAAGGAACTGCGTGCATTAAACAGCTGACAGCAGGAGCATATGACATCTGATGCGATCAGTCTTTTCTGTCTTATTCACCAAAATCAAATTAATGTGCCAAATCGCCTGTTTACAGGTGACATGGTTTATGTGGGAAAACTAATTTTATTTTTATATCCTTTATCTGAATTCCTGCTTTGATAAATTTTTCAGAAGTTGAAAGTAGGGCTGGGCCATATTATACCGTTCACGGTAATACCGGTATAATGTTAGGCAACGATAGGAAAATGAAATATCGCGATAGAATATGAGTAAAACGCGCATGCGCAGTGCCTTTGTTTTCATACGCACATGGCCGATTGTTGAGTGAAACAGATGAACCAGAATTGGTTTGTAAAAATGGTGCAACTTCAGTGATGTGGAACTGGTTTGGTGTTTGTCCGTCAGATACACAACAAAGCACATTTTTTTGCAGAACATGCAAGCGGCCGTCGTTATTGTCGTATTTGTCGGACTAAGATGCTCTTAAATCTGGGAGTAATCTGGGTCCTAAACTCAATACACTTCAGGTCAAACAAACACTGCAGCATCACTGAGAGTTAACTGTCTAAATTCTTTCATCTTTAATAAAACGATCAGCATTGCTGCTTTACCAGGTGTAACAATTCAGTTTAACTTCCAGGCATCCATGAAAACAAAATTTATTACATTTAACGGAGTTAGAAGTTAGCAGGAAGCTAGCAGAAGTTAGCTCGCTAGTTTCGCTAGTTACCTAAGCATGATATTGCATGTTCTGACTGAGAGATTTCTGAAAAAATTCAAACGTACAGCTCTGCTATCACTTCCAACATAAATGAAGGCAGGAAACTAAACAGCAGTGACGTTTGTAGGGTTACTGAAGTTGGGCTAGCTGGTATATAATGATGTGCTACGTGATCGCTAGCGACACAGCTATGTTAGCATAACATAAACAGTGAAGCTGGAGGATGAACACTAAGGTTCCTCATGGTTAGAGACAAATGCAATCGCATGGCAGGATGCTGTAAACGGACCAAACGTCAGTCAGGAGAACAACTGAGATAATCCATCCACAATACAAGGCTAGTCATTAATATACTGCAACAACATGGGAATAGAGCAGCTGCCAGAGAATTCAACATCAATGAATCAATGGTACAGAAGTGGAGGAAGCAAGAAGAATGAGTTTAATAAAGTTTGATTTATCTAACTGCTTTGTTTAGCTCAATGTGCCTTATGGGCCAAAAAATACGTACTGCACACTACAGTTTAATGTTGCAAAGCACCTCTTTTTAACTTCAGTGGATATTATATATGGTTATGCTCAGGATATGTCAGCCCATTTCTACTGGAAATGCCTTTTGGTTAAACTTTCAGCAAGGAATTTGCATTTGCACTGTTACATTTTTATAAAGCTTTAATGTACATAAAAACCAGCTTCTTGTTTAAGTGAAAATTAATGGAAGGTTGTCTTTTTGCGCTAGTAATGTTGTGGAGTATTTTGTCTCGCATCAATTATATCGTCAGTTATATCGTTATCGCAAATTTTCAAATGTATATCGTGATAAATATTTTTGGCCATATCGCCCTGCTCTAGTTGAAAGTAGAAACTTTGTTACTAAATAATTCACACACAGGTAAGATCAGGTCAGATTGAAGAAAAGAATTTTACTCTGCCTTGCCCTCTATCAGAGAATCTTTAAGTTTTATAGACTAAGTGCCAACATATGTTTGAGAGCAAAAAAGTGTACCTGAACAGTCTGAGTAATATCCTGCAGGATTTTCCATTGATTTATAGTTTTGTATTTTTTTTTTTTTAGTGTTAGAGAGGTTTTCTCTGCTATGACAACAAGAACAGAAGAGTTGAAATGGAAGAGAAATTCTCTTCTGGTCTCACCCCGAGCTGCCGGATCACAGTTGCTCATGGGCTGAGCTTAAAGTTATCAGGGGGCTCCTCTCTGTGCTGTAGATGAAGAGTAAGGATGCTTATTTTGTTGGAAGAGTATTTACTACGCTGCTGACGTCGACTGAGAAAATTGTCAGGCGGTGGAAGGAATACTTCGAGGACCTCCTTAATCCCACTGACACGTCTTCCGAGGAGGAAGCAGAGTCTGGGGATGAGGGGAATGACCCGCCAATTTCCGGGGGCGAGGTCACTGAGGCAGTTAAACAACTCCTTGGTGGCAGAGCCCCTGGTGTTGATGAGGTCCGCCCCGAGTTCCTGAAGGCTCTGGACGTTGTAGGGCTGTCCTGGTTGACACGCCTCTGCAATGTTGCGTGGAGATCAGGGGCAGTACCTGTGGACTGGCAGACTGGGGTGGTGGTCCCCATCTTCAAGAAAGGGGACCGGAGGGTGTGTTCCAACTACAGGGGGATCACACTCCTCAGCCTCCCTGGGAAAGTCTATGCCAGGGTGCTGGAAAGGAGAGTTCGTCCGTTAGTCGAACCTCGGATACAGGAGGAACAATGCGGTTTTCGTCCTGGTCGCGGAACACTGGACCAGCTCTTTATCCTCTCCAGGATACTTGAGGGTGCATGGGAGTTTGCCCAACCAGTCTACATGTGTTTTGTGGACTTGGAGAAGGCATTTGACCGTGTCCCTCGGGGTGTCCTGTGGGAGGTGTTGCGGGAATATGGGGTGTCTGGCCCATTGCTACGGGCCATTCGATCCCTATACAACCGTTGCAAGAGCTTGGTTCGCATTGCCGGCAATAAGTCGGACTCGTTCCCGGTGGGTGATGGGCTCCGCCAGGGCTGCCCTTTGTCTCCGGTTCTGTTCATAATTTTTATGGACAGGATTTCTAGGCGCAGCCAAGTGGCGGAGGGCTTTCGCTTTGGTGGCCTCAGAATCTCATCTCTGATTTTTGCAGATGATGTGGTTCTGTTGGCTTCATCGGGTGAGGGCCTCCAGCTCGCACTGGAGCGGTTCGCAGCCGAGTGTGAAGCAGCGGGAATGAGGATCAGCACCTCCAAATCTGAGGCCATGGTTCTCAGCCGGAAAAGGGTGGAGTGCCCACTCCGGGTCGGGGATGAGTTCCTGCCCCAAGTGGAGGAGTTCAAGTATCTCGGGGTCTTGTTCGCGAGTGATGGGAGAAGGGAGCCGGAGATCGACAGACGGATTGGGGCTGCAGCTGCAGTAATGCGGACGCTGCACCGGTCCGTCGTGGTGAAGAGGGAGCTGAGTGTAAAAGCGAAGCTCTCAATTTACCGGTCGATCTACGTCCCTACCCTCACCTATGGCCACGAGCTGTGGGTAGTGACCGAAAGAACGAGATCGCGGATACAAGCGGCAGAAATGAGCTTCCTCCGAAGGGTGGCTGGCCTCTCCCTTAGAGACAGGGTGAGAAGTTCGGCCATCCGGGAGGGGCTCAGAGTAGAGCAGCTGCTGCTCCACATCGAAAGGAGCCAGCTGAGGTGGTTCGGGCATCTGACAAGGATGCCCCCTGGGCGCCTCCTGGGTGAGGTGTTCCAGGCATGTCCCACCGGGAGGAGGCCCCGGGGCAGACCCAGGACACGCTGGAGAGATTATATCTCTCGGCTGGCCTGGGAACGCCTTGGTATTCCCCCGGATAAGCTGGAGGAGGTGGCTGGGGAGAGGGAGGTCTGGGCCTCTTTGCTTAGGCTGCTGCCCCCGCGACCCGGCCCCGGACAAAGCGGATGAAAATGGATGGATGGAGTATTTACTTCCTAAATTGCACAACCAGCACTTGACTGTGATTCCACTTATACCGTCAGTACTCTGATGCATCCATTTCAGGCCTATATTAGCTAAACACCGTAGTTTAGTAAATGAACACATGGTCCAACAGCTGGCAGACTTTTCAACTGCATTTCCCCTGAGACAGACATTGCATAATGTACAATGGGTGCTTGAGGACTCCCTGACTCACACTGCTCCTACTGCATGGAGGAGTGTTTTGTTACACCACATTAGATTCTCTCAGTAACTGCTGAGGAGGGAGTGGTTAGAGGCCACAAGCTGTTTGCATTGGTTAGACCTACACTGTCCAGCTGCTGTGCCTACCAAGACTCATATGGTCTTTGATTGTTAGAGCTCTGTCTGAGGTTTTATTTGCCAATATCTATTAATTTGTTTTCCTTATAGCTATGCTGGTGTTTTGAGCATGCCTCAGAGCATTGTAATGGTGTGTTTGAGTACTTCTTACTTTTCATTTGCTGTGCCAAAAATTTAGTGTCTGATTTTGAGTGCATAAAAACTTTTTGTGTTCTAGAGAGCTAATCGCTATTCACTGTGACATTGTGTGTTTGTGATTTTAAAAAATACCTGAGAAGATGGTAGTAGGAAGGGCAGCTGTCACAGTGCTGCTGTGGTTAGCCCTGCTGCCTCACAGCTAAAAGGTTCTGGGTTGTTTGGCGCATCACTGTGTGGAGGTTGTATGCTCTCCCTGTGCCTGTGTGGGTTTCCTCTGGGGACTACAGCTTCCTCCCACACTGCAAAAAACATGCATGTTAGTTTGACTGGTAATTCTAAATTGTGTTAAATACATGAAGTTCAGTAAAGCTCTGTTTGAATGCATTTGTGTTTTTGGCTGTAGTGTAAAGTTCCTTGAGTGGTCAGTAAGACTAGAAAATAAAATCAATTCCAGTCCCTTTCTAACTGCTTTAGCTGGGAATTTGCGATGTAACATATGGCGTACCCTACGGTATACCCTACACACCTCCCTAGAAGTTAACTACACATCAGGTCGATGTGGCCTACAGCTATTGATTCTATCGATTCGTCCTCTACATTTCCAGCTACTTTTTTGCCAAAGTTTAAAAATTTATCAGTGAGAGAATAACAATTATTGTCTCAAAATAAAGAATAATAATCATAGCATCAATATAAGGACTCATAAACGTCAGCAGATTCCTGGAGGGAGATTGCCAAAACTATCGGAATGAATGTGAAGGATTTTACAAAGAAGTGGGGAAATAAGAGCTGGGACCCAGAAGGGAAAAAAGTCCCAGCATTTTATTTATTTCTATTGGATCGCTGGCACTGCGTGTAAAACACCAGGATATGATCACACGGTAAATACTGGCGACAACGTCAAACACTTCCATAGGTTACATTACAGGCTCTACAAAATTGCCAGCAAAAGTCTGTATCCAGCCTAACTGTGACAGAAGTCTTTTGTTTATTATCTTTTACTTCAATCAAACACGAGGTGCTGAGTGACAAAAGAGGATGGTAACAGCGTCCCATGTACTGAAAGTGAAGTTGGACAGAAGGCACACAGTTAAGGACGAGCTGTGGCTGGAGGAATAGTGGCATATAATTTAGTAATTATTGTACAACAGGCACGCCTCTGCAGTATTTACACATAATTAAAATGCATGTGAGTTGATCCACCTAAACACAGTTTGCTTGTCCAAATAAACAATAATGGTCTACATTTATAAAACGTATTTTGTCTTGACAGAGTACTTTTGGAGTCACGTCGCAAGTCAAAGAAAATCACAGCCAGAGGAATCTTTGCTGGTGGTCGGGTTGTGAGAGGAGTCGACTGGCAGTGGGAAGACCAGGATGGAGGGAATGGGAGGAGAGGAAAGGTAAGGGAAGCTGCCAGAAAAATTGGAGTTTCTAACTGTGCCTTTTTTCCCCTTCCCTCCCCAAGCCAAAAGCAAGCAATGTACCAATTTTCTAGAATGGCAAAGCGATGTGCTTTCAGTGCCTACTAACTATTCCTAGCTTTACGGAGAAGGACAGATGAGCAATTTTATAAATAAAATTATAAATAAAATTGCTCATCTGAGAGCTCATCTGGGTCCCAGTCACTTGGTAACAATGGTAATAAAAAGACAGGAAATTTGTCTCCACTAAATCCTGTTTCACAAGTGAGCTTTGTTTGTTCAGATAAATATGCATGATTATTAATGGGTAGCGTTGAGAAATGCAGGCAAAACTGTCTCTGCCTTATTTTAAAGTTGTACAACTAAAAGGATTATAAATCCTTGGAGGTAATACAGGCCTAGCAAACCTGCCAGAGAAATCTCAAAGATCTTTTTCACAAAAAATCCTAGGCAGGAAAAAAAAACAATCTTACATCCCAGGATATGGTTTGGTTGAAAAACAAAGCACAGTAGCCTGAAACAAAACAGGAAGTTCACTGCTTGACTCAACATGTTAGGAGCGTAACACAAAGAGATCAGTCCATTACTGCTCCTTCTATACTTTTAAGTTTCTGTGGACAGCAAAAGGAAATTTAAAAAGCAAAATTAGAAAACAAGGTGACAATTGATTGTAAAGATTGAGCTGCATTTTCCATAAGAACTGACTTGAATCAAGATGAAACCAAGGCTCACTGCACCAGCATAAGGTGTGACAGCAGGTCTGAGGATTTTATCCTGGTGTGTAACAGCAGTCAGGGTACCGTTAGCTTACATATGGAGATCTGTGGAATCTGCCTGTCGCTGACCCACTGCCAAACCGGTCATACTGGATGATGTTGCAGGCCAGTGTAACATTTGCCTGGGTGTCTCCAGACTCTTTAATGTCGGTCACATGTGCTCGGTGTAAACCTGATCTCATCTGTAGCGAGAACTGGGTGCCTGTGGTGGACCTGTCAGTTCTGATGTTCTCTGGTGAATGCCAGTTGAGTTGCACAGCATGGGCCTGTGAGCACTAAGGTGTCCCAAGGATGCTGGAACACCTTCATATGTCCCGACGTTATGTGTTTGCGTCACTTGGTCAGAAACGTGCATGTGAATAATCTGCTGGAGATCATTTTGTAGCACTCTGGCAGTGCTTCTTCTGTTCCTCCTCACACAACCAAGCCAATACAGATTCTGTTGCTGGGTTCATGCCCTTCCAGAGCCCAGTCCAGTTCCCCCCATGTAATGGGGGTATTGTTACAGCACTTTTGGATGAGGTATCCTGGAAGAGCTGGACTACCTGTGCTGCAGGTGTTCTCTGATGCTACCTGATGTAACAAGGAAACAAAAAGCAAAGCTAAAGAAAAATAAGTGAGCAGGGTTAAGGAAAGAGTATTATATGTCTGCCATGTTTAAAACTCCATTCTCTACAATGTGATGACTGGGTGTTCCCTTAATGTTTTTTTGAGCAGTGCACATCTACATGTATCCCTTCAGCATTTTTCCAAATGTTTTTTATCAGAAGTCATGTTGGTGTTATCTCACATCGCAGGTTTTCTGCATGTTGTGCGGGCCTGTTGTGGTAACCACAGGGGGAGGAAGAGGCGTGGATGTGCACAATACGGCCATAATCAAGAGCAGACATAATTGTACAGTTGTCTTCACGAGTAGAAAATGAGAAACAGGATTTGTTTCTATACAAAAATCCAACTTTACCCTTCAATTTAGTTGTCAGGTCCTCCACACAGGACTGGTAATAACCTTGTGTGCGTCACTGAAACGCCTGTTTTCCTCCCCTTAGGTTCACGCTGCTGATTCCTGTTCATCTTTTCTGTGATTATAAACACTTTTTCTTTGCTGCAGGTTATTCTAGCCTTAAATATGTCATTAGAAAGTAATGCGATGTCTGATGAGGTTGAATTTGTTTAGCCCAGTCTATTTAGATTTATGCTCTTGCTGTGCTGTAAAGTGCGTGTATTTTGACTCTGGTCCAGTCCCCAGAGTATTCAATTTAAGAGTCCCTCTAGGCAATTTAAGACTTCATTTTGCTGTGTTATTTAATGGCATATCTCATTACAGTTTTATGATGCTGTAAGCAGTATGCTCTCCAGAAAACCACTATTACATGTCCTCCAGCTTAGATATTCTGTTAGGTTAGCATGAATATTACCTCCTAAGGCCCATTAATCAATTAACACTGGAAGGGGGCTGAACATAATTTAATAGTTTGTTTTCTGTATTTACTTAAGGCACAGCCTTTAATTAAAGAAATAATTTATTCCTCCACAGCATCTCCTCGGCGATATGAAAGCTCTGAGCTGCTTCTGATGAGGAGAGAATTGTCTTGTAAAAATCCTTATTTCTTTCAAAGCAGAATGGATTTTGAAGTCCAATATTCATAGCTTATTGCTTTTTTATTTTTATTTTTTATGCCTGTAACGCATCATTTTAGTTAGCTTACAGCTAAAAGTCATGTTCTCATAACAAATGTATATGTATAGCATTATTGATGGTTTAATCCAGTGAATACTAAATCAAAAAAAGGATCTTTAAAGACGCTGTTGGGGTCTTTAGTGATAGTTTTATCATTACACTGGACCTACAAGCTAGTCAAGAATAGCCTGACTGATTTCCACTCACTCCCCTCTAATTATAAAACTTGGATCCACACACTGAGAAGTTTAGCGCAGCCAGCTACTTGGAGTTTATTAATATTTTAATAGTGCATCACCACAAGAACAAGAACAGCCTTCTCTCTGGGAACGAATGGCACTTGGCGTTATTATATTTATCATGTACAAATATATGTTTTTTGTTTTTTTTTATATCTCTGTGTAAACGAGGGTCTGGTAGTGGTGGGAGTGTCTTTGTAAGGCAGTTTCTTGTATGTTTCCAAAGTGTGTAAAAACAAGCAAGTGGGAACTTGGGACATGGTGTCAGATGACACTTTGTTACAACTGTGTAATGGTGCTTTAATATCAGTGTACTGATGCTCAGGGATTTATAGAGATTTAAAAATAAATAACTCCAATAAGAAAAGCAACAACACATGATACTTGATTTTTTTTTTTAGTTAAAACCTCACTCGTGTTTTTTATAAACGTGCTTTGTCTGCACTTTGGCTAAACGACGCCTATTTTTTCTTTCTTTTTAAACAAACACTATTTGTTTATTTGTTTTCATTAAAATACCCTTGGAGGTTGCACAGGTCTAAATAACTGTGGAAACAATAAAAGGTTTAGCATTGACTGTGAAAATGCAAATTCAGGAAGAACAAAATCATAATCTAATTGTGACCCAACACATCAACACCTAATTGGGTTTGTGCTTGATTAGTCCCACCCCTAATATTTCTTAGTGTTTAGGGAATAAGCTTTCCTTTAAAAACTCAGTAACTGGACAACTTGCAGAGAATGTGAAACAACGTAGTACTGTGCAAGAGTCTTGGGGAGATTCACATTACCCTTCAGTTGATACACTTTACTGAAGCCTCATCAGAAATGATCTCATTGGAAGGGTGGCTGTCAAGAAGTAGGGGAAACAGGAAGAAGAGGCTGAGGTATGCCAAATTAAACAAGAACTAGATTGCAAATCAGAGGGAACAGATCTCATGGAGTTATGAATCCAAATTTTAAGTCTTTGGTTCAAGTTGTCTACAGCCGTCTGTAAAACACGGTGGAGGCTCTGTCAAGGTTTGGGACTCTCTCTATCAACCCACTGTGCACTACCATCTGCAAAGCAACATATTGGCAATGGCTTCATTTTTCAGCAGCAAAAACATACTTGCTTAGAAAAACACTCAGAGGAACACTTTCAGTAATGGATGGGCCTCCTCAGAGCCTGGACCTCCATATTATTAGAGCAGTGTGGGCTCATCTTGACAAAGAACTGAGCAAAAGGGAGCCAAAACCCAGAGAAGAGCTTTGGTGTTTTACAAACCTTTGCTGTATATTCCTTGTATGTTTGCTGTTTTATTTTCATGTAATTCAGATTAAAACACCCTGCTTTTAATGTGTCCTCTGCTGTTTCTCATCTTCTCCCTCCTCTCTCTACAGGTAACAGAGATCCAGGACTGGAGTGCGGCCAGCCCTCACAGCGCTGCCTACGTACTGTGGGACAACGGGGCCAAGAACCTGTACAGAGTTGGCTTTGAGGGAATGGTGAGCAAACTTCTAGTATGAACCTCATGCTCACTAACTCCCTCACACAGACGGATTCACACAAAAGATCAGCTGTCAGTTGGCTTTTGTATCTAACTGTGGAGCTGAGGCTCTTTCTTTTACTGCCAGGCCTTTGTGAGAGACACGCAGCCAGCGTGAGTACGGCACTATTGTCCAGGCAGCTGGAAGGGGGAGGTATCTGCATGATAAAGGCAATCTGTTCCTTCTGCTTTATAAGGGGACACGGTGAACATGGCGGTCAACTTTAGAAAGGGGGGACATTCTCCTGGGGATGTCATGGGCTCAGCTACACACGCGTTCCAGATGAAAAGCGTGTCCTTCATTGGTGCAGACTGCCTCTTCCTTTTTATGAAAGCGGCCAATCGGGTTTCTCAGTTGCATAACAGATTTGTCCTTTGTTATTCTAATAGATTGAAAGGAAGGTAGGTGGCATCTGCCTTTGGATTAAGTAAATCATGGATTAGACCCCCGTATTGACGGTTTTATTTCGGCTTTATTTTATGAAGATCGGATAAATCCTTCAAAGGAATAAAAAAGAATTGCAGCTTACTGTATTTTCCAAACGCAGCGTGAGAGGCCAAAGCGTTTCCTCTGTTGCGATGCCTGCTTCATGTGCACAGTACTATAAGATCAAACACATCCCGCTGGATATGCAGTCTAAGAGACAGTTATTAATTTACTGAGACGTGTTGCAGTCATGACTTTGGCGATCCATCAGTTCAGAGGAGCGTTTGCACTGTCTTATGATGATCTCTGCCCTCTAACTCTGCTACAGTGGATGCACATCTGAGTCATCACAAATGATATGATGCTTTCTCCGTGTAGCAGTATAGTGTTTCAGTTTCCTGCCATATACCATGTTGCTTAGGGCACTGATATTGTGGGTATTGTAGGCAACTGATGTGCCTCTGCAACTGAAGTGCATAAATTCTCAGTGTCATTATCCATCACTATTCCCCTCTAATGGAATTACCTTGGTTAATTATGTAACCCGTTCCATCTTTTTTTCCCCTTTTAGTCGGACCTCAAATGTGTCCAGGATGCCAAAGGAGGGACATTTTACAGAGACCACTGTCCGGTTTTAGGTAAGCAAGCCGGTGATATATGTCTGCGTCGTTATTGCACCAATTTGTTCACCTAGCGTGCTGGTGCAGTGAATTCAAGGACATTCGAGGAGTTTTTCTTGTAGTAAAGTCTGTGTGGCCACTAGATGTCAGCACTACATAGTCACATGGCTCCAAAACCAGGTATAGACTCAGGTCATGCAGTTACAGTGTTCAGGTACTCGTGGAATAAATTGTCTTTCTGGGTTTAAAACTGCAACAAATTTTGATGTGTAGTATATACAATCACTCTGCAGTGCTGCCTCTCTTCAGGGCAACTCGTGCAAATCACATTTTTAATAAATCTAACGTTACCTTAATCGTCTCAGGTGAACAGAATGGCAACAGAAATCCTGGTGGCCTTCAGATTGGGGACCTGGTAAACATTGATCTGGATCTCGAGATTGTACAGTCCCTCCAGCATGGACACGGAGGGTGGACTGACGGCATGTTTGAGACGCTCACCACCACCGGCACAGTGTGCGGCATCGATGAGGATCACGACATTGTGGTTCAGTACCCCAGCGGGAACAGGTGCAGCGCTTGACATGGAGGCTCGGAATAATTGATTTACTTATTTTTTAGTATTTGACTACTAAAAAACATATTTCTTAGTTTTAGATAACCCCTTCCACTTAAGGTCATTCAGAAGCAGCAAAACACTTCTCAGCACATCTTCACCGTAGGATGTAATTATGCTTTTTAACACTCGAGAGAAGAGACTCTCAATAAATTAGCAGTCAATTTCTAGTGAAATGCATAATTAAAGTGGATTTTCTGTGAATGTAAAAGCACTTTGTCGCTTCTAGTGTTTATTAAATGTTCTCAACATGCTCTTTGATAGTGATCATAGATATACCTCGATCAAGTTCTTTTGGGAGTCGTTTAATATTGGGCATGTGGACCAGTAATGTAAAAGCGGTCTAAATTTAGCCCACTTTATTTTTATTACGTTGATGAGCTTAAATTATTCAAATGCTGTGAAGATAATTACTGGGGAGAAGACCTTTCAGACTTCTGCTCTGTTGGAGGTATAGATGCGCTTTCTCTGCTTTTTTTTTTTTTTTTTTTTTTTTGCAGTTTAATTACACAGTGAGGCTTGTAACACGTTTGCCTAACACACGAACAAGAGGAGCAGACCCTCAGAGGGGTTGCATCAGGAAGGGCATCCGGTGTAAAATGTGGGCTAAATTCAATATGCAGATACATCCACTGTGACTATCCCTTGTGGGTAAGGGAGTAGCTGAAAGAAGCTTGTTACAGAGTGATACTTCCTTGCTTCACATACCATCTTTGAATGAGTCCTGACTGATTTTAAAAAAGCAAATTCAATAACAGCAATTTTTTTTTTACTATAGTTTTTTTTGCATTCATTAATATTGCCTAGAATTATGTTGTTGAAATAAATCCAAATTAAATAATGTTGTAAATTAAAGGATGTTTAAAATGAAAAGTTCCTAGCTAGACAATTCATGCACCATTTTTGTTTCACCAAAGCAAAAAAAAGAAAAAAGTTTGCCCCTTTTTTTCTTTTTTTTTTTTGCAAGCTTTGTGTCAGAAATCAAACATCAGTGAAGCCTGAACACTTTATGCTCTCACATTCACGTCTGGGGAGAAATGCTTGCATTAATTCAGAAGAAATGCTCCCATTTTGCCCATTTATTGGTGCCTTATTATTTATTGCTCCAGCGTAGCTTGCTCAAATTCTATACCTCACATCAGCTATCACAGTTTAGGGGAGCTAGTCGGTGTTGCTTGAATGCATCGCTCTCTCTGTCCTCAGATGGACGTTCAACCCAGCAGTGCTGACAAAGGCTAACGTAGTGCGCAGTGGCGAAGTCGCAGCTGGTGCAGAGGGAGGCACTTCCCAGTTCCATGTGGGAGACCTGGTCCAGATCTGCTACGACATTGACCGCATCAAGTTACTACAAAGAGGCCATGGAGAATGGGCTGAGGCGATGCTGCCTGTAAGAGTTTAATAGATTTTCACACTGATTTGTGCAGAGTTGACCGCACTCACATCACGTTGAGGCTGTTACATTAATAGAAACAGGAAATAAATGTGGACATGTTTAAATAAATTTTTTATGGTTAAGGATTTGCTGGGGAAAAAAATTAAATTTATTTAATAAATGTGTATAGATAAATACAATTTTTCTACAAAGAGGGACATGTAATGAAATTCATTGTAGCTACATTTGTCTTAGTTACTACAAGACTTTACACGCAGCATTGTGTAAAATCTATGGATGCTTTGCTGCCAGTTCTTTTAAAAAATCTTCTCTCAGTCTTAACATGACTTTATTCTTCCCGTATTATGAAGTTTATTCATCGCTGCCCAGCATGCCGTGGGTTATGTAACGCCAGTCTACTCCAATATGCCACTTGTTCCTGCCAAACTGGCCCCCCTCAGCAGCTAATGAGCCTTAAAACTCTGAGATGGGTTGTAGCTTTGATCACTAACCATGGCTGTTTGCCGCCTGCTGCCGCTTCTGCTGCAGCAGTCCCCGTTATTGATGACATCCTCCAGGACAGCCCCAGACCCGGCTCAACACACTCAAAGTGCCTCTTTCCCTTATAGCTGGGATCGAGATGATATAATTCAAAATTGGAATGCGTTATACTCTGTCCTCTCCAAATTGCCTGTATAGATGAAAAATGGTCTAGCAAGTAGAAGGGTCTTTCTTTTATATCCATCTTCTTTCTTGTGCAAGTGAGTACACTCTGAATAATAAGAACATTGCTCAAACATCTCTCATACCTTGTTTTTTTTCTGTCAGTGTTTTATTTTATAATAAACTGCTCTGTGTAGGATGCTGGCTTTTTGAGCTGCTGTACTTTCCACATTATCCTTTCCCTCGCAGCTCTACTTTCCTCACTGCAGTCCCTCTTCATCTGTCCTCTGCCACTTACAGACTGTGTTACACAGGACGTAGCCCAAAGACAATAAGCCTTCATATACTAATGAGTTTGTCACAACATTTCTAAACAGACCCTGGGCAAGGTAGGCCGTGTGCAGCAGATCTACTCTGACAGTGACCTTAAGGTCGAGGTTTGTGGGACATCTTGGACGTACAACCCTGCTGCCGTCACCAAGATCGCCCCTTCCGGCTCCGCTGTCAGCAACGCCTCTGGAGGTATGTGCGAACATGCACCGCTAACTCAGAGAGAGCATCATTTTTAGTTTTTTGTCCTCATTGCTTCATTGCTCTCTGTTATCTGGCACCTACATGCTATCAATCTCTGATGTTTTCCGCTCGCTTGTCCAGAACGCCTGTCTCAGTTATTGAAGAAACTATTTGAGACACAAGAGTCTGGGGACATCAATGAGGAGCTGGTCAAGGCAGCAGCCAATGGAGACTTGGCCAAAGTGGAGGACATTCTTAAGAGACCTGATGTGGATGTGAGTGCTCCAGCATTTTGATGTTTTGATATAAGGAACTGTTGAAGTTCTAGATGACTTTTTGATGAATGATTCTACCATTAAACCTATGCAGAAGATATAGGTACATTTATAATTGGAGCTGGAATACCCCTGGCTGTGCTCGGCTCTTCTCTCAGTATATTGAGGAGGCTATATTGAGGAGAGTCTCCCAGGAAACCTCTCAAAGATCCTCCCACCCCTGCACCTCTCTCAATCTGAAAGGCATTAAGGCTGGGCCCAAAGGAGGCACCAATGAACACTGGTGTGCACTGCAGCACAGAGCCTGATTCACTCTCAGAATCAAGTGGAGATCTACAAACCCCACACGGTTGTAGATTTTGTTCTTACTCAGGCAGCAGGACAGAAATCTGTGCCTTCTATAGGTCTAGAAAAAAGATTACGTCAGTCTGCCATGCCGTCTTCACTTTAGAGAAAGGGAGACTGAATGAGTGTGTGTGTGTGTGTGTCATTGGTGAGTGCTGGCCAGATGCCCCGTTGCCTTTCAGTGGAATTATTTGCTTAAAGCTGAGCACACTGAGGCTGGCCAAGTGATTTGGCTGCCAGGACAAGAGACGTCTCGAGACTCCCAAAGGAGTTCACATTAATATTTATGCTCTGAGTTTTTGCAGTGCTGCAGTTGGTGATGAAACTTGCTCACACAACTGTGGATGCACATGTACAACATCCAAATATTTAAAACACACCCTCACCAGTCTCATCACCATGTGTTTGGCAGCTCTAAACATTAAACAGCACGCTGACACGCGGCCGTATTCTGAGTGACTCTTGATGTGTTTTTCCAGGTGAACGGGCAGTGTGCTGGACACACCGCTATGCAGGCAGCCAGTCAGAACGGTCACGTGGATGTCCTAAAGCTGCTTCTTAAACACAATGTGGACCTGGAGGCTGAGGTTTGTCTAATTAGAAAAAAATAACCTGTCTCTGATGTGTGCTTCTTCTTATCACGAACGCATCTCAGCTTTCTTTTATATTGCATTTCGCACCAGATTTCACACAATACTGAGTCATTATTTGGATGTGTCACTGTTCCCAGGATAAAGATGGAGACCGAGCAGTGCACCACGCAGCTTTTGGTGATGAAGGCTCTGTCATTGAAGTGCTGCACAGGGGCGGTGCAGACCTGAATGCCAGGAACAAACGAAGGCAGACTCCATTACACATAGCTGTCAACAAGGGCCATCTACAGGTGGTTAAAACCCTTTTGGACTTCGGCTGCCACCCTAGCCTTCAGGTATGTATCGCTTGACTTATTTACCTTTAAGAAAATACTTCATGGCATAGCTTAGTTGCTTACTTCCCCCGATTTTGTCATTGTACATGTATAACTGAACTGTGGGTGCTGCTGTGAAAGATATATAAAAAGATATATAAATGACAAAACAAGAGGATAAAAAGCAAACACTGTGTCAAAGCATACAATAAAAAAAACACACAATAAGGGAGCAAAGGTATAAATATTAAGTTACAAAGTGGCTTGAGTGTTGTGCGAAAGACTTCAGTAAAGGCGCAGGACGTCCTACAGAAATTTCCACATTGTATACAACAAAACAGCAACAGTGTGGCGTTCACAGATGGCACGCAGAGCTTTCTACCTGTCAAAAAGGGAGTTTTTCCTTCCCGCTGTTGCCAAGTGCTTGATAGGAGTTGTCTGATTGCTGGTGTTTTTTCTGTATTATTTTAGGGTATTTACTTACCATAAAAAGTGCCTTGAAGCGACTATTGTTGTGATGTGGTGCAATATAAATAAATTTGAATAGAATAAGCTGCTTTTGAAGTACATTGTAACACTTGAGGGGTCATTGTAGACCTGACTTGTAATTACGTTATTTAAACAGCAGTCCTTAACATAAGGTTTCCCCTTCAGGATTCAGAGGGTGACACACCTCTTCACGATGCCATTAGTAAGAAGAGAGATGATATGCTGTCAGTGCTGCTGGAGGCGGGTGCTGACGTCACCATCACCAACAACAACGGGTTCAATGCTTTGCATCACGCCGCCCTGAGAGGAAACCCCAGGTGTGTGACATGTTCGGTTTGGCGACTGTGACGAATGAAGGCTTGTTTCAGTGGAATCTGCCGATGCAGATCTCAGTTAATAACGGTTTCATATGCTCAGTGGAACCAAAATTAGAGACATGTGCATAACTTATGTCCACACACTAAATTAACCACATTTAATTGATTCATTTGTTGATTCTCAAATTCCAGAGATTAACAGGAAAGTCCCACAGAGAATTGCCTCAGTGAGAACTTTATGAATATGAATAAAGTGATTAAACGCCATATTGAACCCACACTGTGCGATACACCAAATATCTTGAAGTGTCTGTGTGGTGTACAAATCACATTTTAGTTGGTCTCCCTGCCCCAGAAATAGTGATGAGATGGTCTCAGTATATGAGTTGTTTTTTTGTTTATTTATCCTGGTGATTTAACCGTCTTGTTTCTGGCCTGGCCATTTAATAAACAAAAATGTCTGTGAATTTGTTATATGTAGGAAAAACCCTGGATATATTATTCACACTTTTCTGCATGAGATTAAATTTGATGTGTCATCAAACAGGAAGAGAGGATTAATTTCAATCTAATGAACCCACACAATGCACAGAATTATTTAAAACTACAACAAGTAGGGTTTATATTTTGCTTGTTAGCAGCTAGAAGACAGAGAGCCAGGCAGAATCATTCATTATCCTCCTCTTGATGAAGGATTTGGGCTCACCACCCTACAGGAATATAGTTGTACTTAGTATAGGTCCAATAACTGTTACACTTCTTTAACTGAGTCCTTCTGTTGTCTAGATGAGGACAGTCATGGGTTAATTTAATGTGGTACTGCAGTATCTCAAAGGCAATTACCAATTTCATGCTGAAATTTGCTTCCACTGAATCCGCTGCTTTTTTTTGTTTAAGTTGAAAACACTTTAAAAGAAATTAAAAGAAAAGTTATCCTCCTGTAAGCTCTACTTTGGTATCTCAGTTATATTGACTATTTAATTTAAAGAACTGTAGGCGTATCTATCTTTCAAAAGGATGCTGTGGTCTCCTGTGTTGACTGTTATATTGGTACAGCTAAAAACCTGGAGCGTTTGTGTTTGTTTGCACACTGTTTTGCTATTCCACGATTGTGTGTGTCGTGTGTGGAGTGGCTTGCAGTGCAGCGGCAGCACTTCGTTTTGTCCTTGTCGGTGCTGTTCCCGGCCAGCAGGTTGCTTTTCCAGTCTTTATCTGTTTTATTCTGCTCTCTAAGCCATGAGCATATTAAAGATGGCTCTGAGCAATGACTGTATCAGGTTTATCATCCACCTCTTAAGGTGATGGAAATTGATGTTTCATCGCCACGGTAAAGGGAGTGGAGCAGTTTCTAGAAAAGTTAACATCTGCTTTCCGCTGTGAGTGCTTCAGGTGTGTGTTTCCACATGAGCGTGGTTATCCCAGGCTAAATGTCATTCCCCTTCGTTGGCATTTATTCCTTTGGCACTAGGACAAATGGAATTAAGGTCACAGGGCTGTGGAACACCTGTCAAAGGTCACAGGCCTGGTCCAGCCCCTCCACATCTGGTACCCTGTAGGTCAGATTATCTAAAGCCAGTGCCTGTTTCTAACATTGATTAATTTCAGATTGAAAAAACCTCCTAAAAATCACTTTATTAATACAGAAAACTGCATTTATCAAGGCTAAAATCTGTCCTTGTTCAAATATATTGGCAATATATATATATATATATATATATATATATATATATATATATATATATATATATATATATATATATATATATATATATATATATATATATATATATATATATATATATATATATATATATATATATCGAGATATATATATATATCGAGATATATATATATATATATATATATATCGAGATATATATATATATATATCGAGATATATATATATATATATCGAGATATATATATATATATCGAGATATATATATATATCAAAAGCAAATTGCAAATTGCAGATCCAGTTTTATAAAATATATTATATTAATATTATAATATATAAATTATAAGTTAAATGAAATATGAAGCCAGTGTTCATACACGGCATGCTCTGGAAAAACAAAAACAGGTGCAGAAATATGTTAAATGAAGTCTGCAGTGTTTCATTTATTTTCTGTTATTGAAATGATACATAACCAGCCTGCCTGCTTCTCTTCAGCAGGTAATTCCAGAGTTGATGATCCCTGAAATTCTGTAATTAAACATGATTACATAGATTCAGGGCTGTCTTTGTTGAATCTATTTCAGAATTGATTGAATAAATTGCAGAAAGAAGTGAAAATGACAGACAGGAAACTGAAAAACTGGCCATATGTTTGCAGTCCGAGTCTGTCTGTGTTATCCGAGAGGGTGAGGGCGGAAAAAATATTGCAAGGCCACCGTTATCTTTTATTGCACAACCTTTAAACTTTAATGAACAACAGTAAACATGCTCAAGGAATAAATGGCACCGTTAAAAAAAAAAAAGATATTTGCATTTTAAATATTTAAATAGAATAGTCTGTCGGGTTTGAGAGTATATGTTAGAGAGCTGACCTGCTGAAAGATTCATTTGAGTACGGTGGTTTCTATATCAAAGGCCCTGTTGTGCTTTCTTTGCTTGTCTCAGTCCACACTCTGTCCCCATGCCGTCAGAAAGACAAAGATATATGTCACCTTCTGCAGTCTGCCCATTTACTTTTATTTCACACTCGGGCTCCTGCAATATCGTGGAGACGGTCTACAAGTCCTAAAGCCCTCGGAAATGTCTCCCTAGGCTGAAGTGGGAGCACCTTGTCTGGCGTGTTTTTAGTGGAGAGGCAGTTGTTTTGACTGAGTGCTTAAAGAAATTCCTGACATACTTCTGCAAAAGGGGGAAAAAAATGTAAAAGCCTTGATGGCTGTAGATGAGAGTTGCTTGAAACTGGAAGCCAATCAGAGAGCAGTGAGATGGAGGATATCAAACAAAACCCGTCAGGTTAATAAGTCCGATGACCTGCTTGTGTTTGAGCACAGACTCTTTTGGCATTCGTGGCTCAAACAAGTGTAAAATATAATTTTCTTGTTGCCGTGTAATTCCACGACAGTGCGAAAAACAATTTAAAAATGAGCTTCCTCTCTTCTGTTACGCTAAGTGATGTATGTTCTAAACATCAAATGCTGGCTTTTGGGTTCAAGTAGAGACTGCGTCAGAGTCCCTGGTGTGTTTGTAATGTGTTATGTGCGTGGGTGGGTCTTCCAGCAGTGGAAACAAGATTGAGGAAGACACATAGGAAGAACCCTGTGGGTGACAGATGAATCTTTCAACTTGGAGTCCCAAACACTGAGACAAATCAACTCTACCAACAGGCGAGCAGCAGGAACTGGGGAGTTGTACTATATTTTACCTTGTTCATTACTCACACATAGACACGGCTGCAGCATGTTAAGGCATTTCCTCATAAATTAAAGCTAGTTGTTAAGTTTTACAATTGCTAGTAAATTGAAAGTGCTGGTATAACCAGCAGTAACATGTCCGGGAAGGATTTTCTTGTGTGTTCTCCCTGTGTGTTTACCACAGCTCTAGCCTGCAAGGGGAGCCTGGCTCATCTCTGTGTCTTTCCCCCGGGCTGCTCGAAGCTAGTAGCTGCTACAATACTGTAAACAATACGATTAATAGCCCATGACTCATAAACGGGCTCTAAACAAGCCCTGCAGCGGCCGTCCGTACCCTTTTACGTGTCACCTCCTTGTAATATTTGCCCTCCTCCCTCTCCCCTTATAGTTCTCAGCTTTCTTTTAATACGGCAACATACAGGCAAAACCCCGTATGGTAATTGGCTCACCTGAGGAGATGGAGGGTTGTGCAGGAGATCACACTGTGCTCTGAAATGCAGACATTTATTCCCTTTGTAATGTCGGCACTAATAGGCACCACCATAATGGTAGTATTGTAATAGGGATCCCACTTAGAAAGGAGTGGAGACATGGGTCAAATGTTTGCATTAAAACGTTTGCATGTTCAGATTTTCTTTATCGCTGACATCGATGAAACAGGAGGTTTGTTCACTCTTGCTTCTTTCAGCCTAATCGAGTTGGACTGCTTTGATTGAGAAAACTAGTGCGTGTTATGGTGCACAAATGCATTTCATGGTCATTAGTCCAATGAAAAAGAATTTATAACCAAGTTTGTTAAATCAAATTGAGATTTAATCAATGTCTGTATGCTATACCCACATCCTCTTAATTGCTTTAAATAATTAGACAAATTACATCTTTTAGATCAGTTGTGGAAAAAAATGATTTAGCACTGATTTTTATATTTATGTTTTATATTTTCTCTCTCTCTTTTTTTTTTCTTTCTTTTTTTTAAAAAGGGCATCCAAGGCATTTCTTACATGCACTGCAGTCCTGGACTTTTCTAGGACTTTCCCGCCGATAGAGACGTGTGTTTGAATGCAAAGATCTGAGGCACAAGGGGATTAATCAGTTGGGTCCAGTTAGGTCCATTAACATGCTAGGTCCAGAGAATAGCGCAAATACCTATTCACTCAGGTGAATTCACAGCTAGCGAGGGGTTGTCCCGTGTCCTCAAGCTCAACGCGAGGCACCATCCTCACCTAAACAAAACACACTAAATTTCCAGAAGAAAGAACGAATGCTCACTGGAACGATCTCTTGCTGTGTGGTACATGTGAAAAACGATAACTTCTGACAATGTCCTGACCAGATGCCCTTGACATTTTCTGGAGTTCATGTGTGCGGGCAGGAGACGTCCTGTGACAGGGAGTTAGGTTTGCGCTTCCTGCTTGTTCTGCACCCACAGCGAGTGAATGTGGGAGCCTGTAGCTGTTTGCTCCTGTGATTTGTGCGTGAAGCTTCTGTCCCCGAAGCATCTGGCTCTCATCTACCCCAGCTAGTCTAACATCACTAACATCAGGCTTAATGAAAAGGAGTCCAAAGAGTCTCAGTGTGCTTGTGTGTAATGTACATTGTCTAAACGGCTATATTTTGCTCCTTCTTGGGTTTCTTGCAGTCTTGCTGTTGTATTTCTTATTCACAATCTCTTTTGCAGTTCCATTGTACCCCCCTACCTCCCTTTTACCTGCTCCCACCCACAGTGTAATTGACTGTTAGCATCTAGTGACAGTGAGTTTAGAAAGTGTCTTAGCAAGACAGCCGTACATTCTCACACAGACATGTGAGTGGTGTATTTCTGAAATACTGCACACCGCACTTCTGTCCCCCTGCTATTTTTGAAACAGCCGTTGATAGTCTGGTGAGATTATAAATCCCTGTAGAGGCAGAGAGAGGGGAAACACAGATTCAGGAAAGGGGACCATACAAGAGTTTTGAAGCTGCGATTGGATTCTTTATTAGTCAAATGAGACAAGTTTAGCACAGTCACTGAACACTCCAGATGTTGCTGGTGGAGAGAAAGCCATAAGCCATCATCATCAAAAAGTATCCTGCTGTTATTCCAGTGATTGTTTTGAATGCGTCACAGCAAAAGGAGCTCCGGTAGTCATCAAAGCATAGCTACAGCTGGTTGAAGGGGACCAAATCCATTCAAGAGGTGATTTGGTTCCATTTTACCAGCTTTAGCAAAGCATTGTGGAGTCACTGTGTCAGAGACAAAACGCTTGAACTGTTAAAAATACAGCAATCTTTTTTTATCCAAAAAAGGAAGGAAGGAAACACATGAAGACATTTTTTAAAAAAATGGACACGTGGCTCATCACGGCATGCAAACCTACTTGCCGGGTTTCTTTTTCCTATTTTTTCCCTTTGCCTCTTCACATTCATCCACTTCTGTGTGACACACAGGTACATTTAGCTCCCTCCACCCCATTTACCAGCACACCAATAACACACAGGTACAGTTGATTAAGCTTACCCAACTTTCTCCTTTGCTGCCTCCCAGGCAGTCTATTTATCCTCCTCACTATCTTTTTAAGTTTTATGTTTGCCCCCCTCTCAGAGAGTGAGAAAAATTGTTCCCTGAGAAAAGGATAATAATAATCTGTGGCACTGCACTTGAGTCAAATGTCCTGGAGTCATGAAGCAATTACAGGCTCTGACAGATGGGCCCTGCTGCAAGCACGCTTCTGCTCCGGTCACCGAGACGCCCAACAGACAAATGCAGAGGCATAACTACGTACACACTCTCTCACTCATACTCCTGCAGCAGCACTGAGGGGTGTCAAGTCACAGCATTCATTTAAACCAGTCATTTAAGTCACGGGGACTGATTTGCAGTATAAAGAGTACTGTGAACATTGAACAGTGACTGAGGGCAGATTATTTTATGTCTCTTTCGGGGCTCCGTGGTAGTACAGTATTGTACAGTTTTGTACCTAAAGTCATTACAATGTTCATATAAAAATGATCAAGAGCACCCACATGGAGAAGAATGTTTCTAAACTTATTGCAGTTGTTGCTAATTATGAAATCATTAAGCAATTTCTGCTATCGTAGAGACATAAAACAATCTCCATATTTTAGCCATGCATAGGGGTGTTATAGTTTTTTCTTTAAAATCTTAATAGCTGCAGTGTTTTTTCTCATTTGTGCTGTAAAACACTTGACTCGAGCACCCGTGCTGCATTAAAATACAGTCAAGTGACATTTGTTTGGCACTTTTTTAAACTATATCATTCCTTCACAGTGCTAACAAATGTCGAAACAGCTGTTATAATTATTGACTTTTCCTGCCGTGGCACAAATTAGGTTCTCAGAGTGGCCGGCGACAGCTGAGGGATATACCGGACTGCTTGTAGACAGGATGGAGGTCAGCATAGGGCCGGCTTGATATGGCACACCAGAGGCAGGTCTATTTGTAACATACACATGCACGTTCACGCTTGCTCACATACACACACGTAGACACACACTGTCCCTCAGAGTCAGGTGGCCGGGCCGCTCACCTCGTCTAAGGGCCATAACAGGGCAAAAGCACGGGGGGGACGACAGGCACTTAGCATTTGATAATGTCAGCATCTGCTGTGTTTGTCACTCAGACAGCAGGTCATTGCTATTGAAGGCCTGGGTGAAACATGCAGGCGCGAGCCACACAACCCCACCTGCCTTTGATGTTTTGACAGAAAAGACAGAGAGAATATGATCCACATGGGTATAAATGCAGGGGAAAAGGCTTAAAAGCCTGCTTCACTCTGTTTTTCTTAAATTAATAAAGAAGTTGGTTTGTATTTTATTTTCGATTGGGATTGAAATGACCTTTTCTGTTTGCTAGTTTCTCTGTTCCTCGAGGACTTCTTATAAGCTAATTTGATTCCAGATAGTAAAAACTGCAATCGACAATTAAACATTGTTCAAATTCTCATGTATTTAAAACGTTGCAGTATTCCTCATACTCGGAGAGACAAAAATTAATCAGAGCAAAACCCAAATAAGGAACGAATTTATAGAATACAAACAGCTGTATGGCTTAAATGCGTATAACAGTAGATAATGTGTTTATTGCACTCCTATCTTCTCTGCTTTGATTTTACTTTTATTCAAAAGCAAGAGAGTAAGTCAGGCCTTTACTTAGCATATTAATGAGTTCATGTGACAACAGCCTATATACTATGGTTGCGTACATACTCCACTGCAGGAGTTTTTATAGAGGGATTTTAAAGGCGTTTATCCTGTCTTTTCAAAGGTCGGCTTCATCCATCGCTAGTATGAATTTATGTTCTTTAAAGTTAAGCCACTGAACTTGGTTTGATATTTCTTCACTTCCTTTAACACACTTGTTTTTATAATTAATATATCTTTCATGTGCTCCTTTTTTATTAATCTGGAGCCAAATTTGGGAGAATTGTGTATATTAAAGTGGGTTAAAGGGTGGTAAATCTGTGCTAAAATTGGTACAAGCCTTATATATGATCCAGACACGGGCTGCAGCGGGGGTCAGAATAGGTGAGAGTGTTAGATATGAATAGCTCTCCATGCAAACGACTCCCCGCCTCCCTCTTTCCCCTCCTCGCTTCATTTCTGTCACTGCGCTTCTGCCTATGTTCTGTTGCCTTTATTTGTTTGAAACAGTTGACAATTGGAATCAGCTGACAGGCCAGAGTTGACCCTGATCCTGCATTGTCACTTTTTGATGGTCTAATCTGGCTGCCATGCAGCCCAGCAAAGCATTTGGCAAGCATAGCAAACGTGAACAAAGAGCACAGAAATCAGAGAAAGGGAGGGGAGAACGGGGCAGCGGGGTTGATGTGGGGTGGGGATGTCGATAAGGGCACTAGCATAAAGGAAGGGTGGCCATAGTTAAACACACAAGGTTGTCAACTCGGAAGCTATATGTTACAGCAATAGGTTAGAGCCGGGTTGTGACAGCAGCAATAGCGGCCACAGTTCATTCTGCCTTCTCAGCAACAATTTACCGCTCTTCCATTTTTTTTTTTCCGTTTAGTTGTTTTATAATTATTATTATTTATTTTTAAACAGCCAGCAACTGTGGCAGGCTGCTGGTTCAATTCACCTTGCTTTCTTTCCCCACTTGAACTGTGCTGCAGCACTGGAAAAGATTATGGTATTAATGGTCCAACAGCTCTAGCATACCGCTCGCTGAAGTTGGTGCTAAGTTGCAGCTGGCTGAATTTCAAGGGCTGTAATGCAGCAAAATCACTCAATAATGAAAGGAAGCTCTGTTCATATGACACTCTCACAAGGCAGCTGCTCATAGCTGGTGTAGGTTGCTGTCAGAGCCTAAAACATGGTTGCAATCATTTTATGCTAAGTAATTGTCAAATGAATTGTTAACGTATCTTGGATGAGAGATTTTTATTGGCCAAGTCAGCCAGTTTGAGAAAGCAGAAACTTCCCTACAGCGAGTATTGCTGCAGTGAGACTGCCCAGAGACAGTATAGCTAATGTATGAGCCTCACCACTTAGATTAATTCACTCTTTTCCTGCCTCACTTTTACCTTTGTTTGCTGTTTTTCTTTTCACCATCTGACACAAAGCATAAACGTATCCTGTAACAGTGCTGCACATCAGTTTTCCAGAACGAGGGCTCGAACCTCACCAAGAATACATACTTCTTTACATTCCATAGCTATCATATGTTCATATGGGTACATAAAGAAGTATGTGCACCAAGGAGGTAATCTTAGATATGAAATTTTCTCACCTCTTTCCAAGGTCAGGAAGTTAGGAGCAGAACATTTTTCCTCACCGTTCTTTCTCTCCCAAGTATGGTAGTCTGCACTGTAAGGTGACTTTGAGTGTAAATTCAGTTCAACACTCAAGGCTTTCCTTTTGGTTGCCATGTAAGGCTGAACAGCCAGTCCCCCCGCCCCTGAACATAACAGAAGTTTTAGAGTCCATACCATAGTCGACTGTCCCAGTGACCCCTGCTGTCCTCCAGGCAACTGGGAGAAACCAGAAGGCTCAGAGGGAGGAATACAGCTTTTTTTTTCCTTTCTTTTTTTTAAGGCAGTCAAAAGGTGGCCTTTTTCTCTGTCCAGGAAAAATGTCGAGGAGGTAGATTTTAAGTGGTCGGAGGTTTAAAAAAAAAAAAAAAAAAGCAGCAGCAGAGTAGATAAGAGTTTTCTCCTTGGGGGGGGGAAAGGGAAAAAAAAGTGTTGTAAGGTGCGCTCGCTCTCGTATGACGATCATTTGCGGTGTCCTGGGAGCAGGGGTGCACCTATAAGCTGAGCGGTCCCGCTGACATACTAAACATATCACTTCTCTCCACCCACTAGACCCTCGCTTCCTCTCCTCCACACCATCATTTCGTTCTCTTATTACACCTCCCGCCCCGCTTTTGGTGTCCTTTCCCCCTTTAACCACCTCTCACGGACCGATATGTACCGTCCCCCCTCTCTCTCCTGTCCCTTGTCTCTCTGGTGTCAGCAACGTCCCCAGTGGCTAACTGGAGCGCTTGCTGATGTTTGAAAATGAGGGTGATCCAAGTTGAACAGGAAGCTATTGTGAGCAGGATTTGGGCTTTAGGCACAGAGGCAGGCCATAGGTCACATGAAGGCGCTAATGCCCACTCAGCACTTGTGGATTGGTCCTGGTCTCTCCCCCCCCCCCAGCACACGCACACACGCACACGCACACACACACACACACACCGTCATCGCCACCTCTCTTTCTCCCTCCCTCCCTCTCTCTCTCTCTCTCTCTCTCTCTCTCTCTCTCTCTCTCTCTCTCTCTCTCTCTCTCTCTCTCTCTCCCCCTCTCTCTGTTAATCATTCCCTTTACCACACATAGACTGTTCTTGCGTCTCCCTTTCCCTCTGATCAAACCTCACTTGTCTGTGTTTACAGTGGAACCAGCTGTTTTATTGCCGGGTGGACCAGATCAATAACCATTTGCATGGTGGTGAGAATTGTACAGCAAGTCTCTAATGAATCTTTGCCCCGGACCAGCACATTCCACAAGTCGACACTGCCTCCAACCACACTAAGCTAGCCGGCAGGCTGAATGCTGAGGCAGTGGATGCAACAAAAAATGGATTAGGGGAGAGCAGCTTAGGTGTGAATTTGGAGACTAAGGTGGCCAAGGAGGACTGAATAAATGGGAAACGTGGTGCAATGTTTTTGCAGTTGAAGCGTTTAGAATAGTAATGAGGGTAGGTGTAAGTGGAGGTGACTGTTGTTCTCAGCACGGAGATGGGGTTGGGCAGGTGGATGAGCCTGGTCCTAAAGGTGTGACGTCCTGCTTAGGAAATGTCACAGCTGCCCGAGAGAGAGTGAGAGGGAGTGAAATTCCTTCCTACACAGGGCACGGTGGAGGTTGGGGAGACATGAACCAGCAAATTAGCCCAGTGGTTGTTGTGTCTGTTCTGGTTTTGGCGATAGCACTGCAGTATTGTGTGCCCTGCATGCCCTACCTAACCTACACCAATCTGCTTCAAAAAGAGAGAGAGAGAGGGGGAGAGAGAAGAAACTGGGTTACTACCCTAAGTGCTCTGGGTTCAGCCAGTGACACACATCTACTCAGCCAGCCATTGCTGCCCAATATCCCCTCCCACCATTCCCCCTCCTTCCTCCCACATCTGTGTTAATACACTTCTCACAGCTGTGTGCTGTCAATCCGCTTTTCCTCCTGTTCAGAACTCATGACCTGCCCGCTGTTCATTATTCTGATGCTTCGTCATTCCTCTGGTCACAATTCCACTCTTCCGCCTCAGCCGGTCAACCTTGGTCTCAAAGAGTGCGACGCATCCTCAAACTTACCTCCTATCAATTAAGAAAGGCAGTGACCACCCACGCCCTCTGTTTAGTTAACAATTGGTATTAAAAAAGAAAAAACATCAAAAAACAAAAACAGGAACCAAAAAGACAACAAAAGACACTTCAAAAGTCCCAGCAATTTAGTATCCTTTAGTCATGAAGACAAAAAAAAAGGATCTTGGAAGGTGTCGGATGCAGAGGGCGAAGTGTGGATAAGGAAACGTCTCCACACCAATGCAGGTCTGAGTTAACGAGTCCGTCATTAGGTAGCGGCAGGGCTGCAACCATGAAGCCTAATGAGCCAAAGAGCTGTGCTGCTGCAGCATGTCCGGCCAGTGCCAGGAACACAAGAGAGGGAGAGAGAGCAAGACGAGGGAGGGAGGGAGGGAGAGAGAAAGAAAAAGATGAGAGAGATAGAGTGGAGAGTGTGGTGGGGGGAGGAAAAAAGGGCTAAAATCCATGTGGACCACAGCAACTCCCCAGCCCTGTTTCACCTCTTCCTGCATCCTCTTCCTCTCCGTACTTTTTCTTTTTACAAAGCCTTGATTTTTTTCCTCCCTTTTTCTAATGACAAGAAGAACAAGAGAAGGAGAAGGGGAGGGAAAAAAGCCCAAAGGTGTTCTCTGGTTAAGTTCTGTCCCAGTGCTGCTGCTGCTGCTGCTGCAGAACAGCACAGTCCTCTCCCCCTTTCGACTACGCGTCTCACAGGCAAACCATGCGGTTAATAACTGATTGCATCCGAAGAAGAGAGCGCAAAGAGAGACAGGACGGGGGGAGACATCAAGGCCCGTCAGGGGTAAACTCCGTCCAAAAGCGATGGAAGAGCATATATTACCTGTCAGATCAGTTTCTTATCTGAGCCGCTCCTCCTCTCTTCCCCTTTCCTCTCTTCCTTCTTCCCGTAGTGAAGAGAGCCATAATGACCTAGAGAGCGCTCCAGCTGCTGCAGCCATCGTGTGTGCCGGGTGCACGCCTGACTCGCTGAATCAGCTTCTATGATTGGGGGGAGGAGGAGGGGTGTTGGCGGGGCGGGTTGAGTGCCAGAGTCAGGGAGGGGGGAGCAGCGGGCATACACACATGCACACACATTCCCACACAAACACAAGTCATACCTTTAGAGGAGGAAGACGTAGAGCTGACATGAAGAGATGCTATTTGAGAGGAAGAAAAAAAAGGGGAGAAGAGGGAGAAAAGGAGGGGTGGAGTGAAAAAAAAAACTGCAGCACTCTTCTCTCCATCATGTGCATTCTGAGGGGGAAGAGCTGGGAGGATGCCCTGATCGGTGGATGAGGCAGAAAGTGTACCAACCGTACTCCCACCCTTCCTTTTTCTTATTCCATCGACACAAGCGCAGCCCCAGAGCTTTATTCTGCTCCTAAAATGCGCTTTTATTATTCAGTGGAACTTTACACACAGCAGGTTAGATGAGGGGAGTTTGCTGAATGTTTGAAAGCGGAAATGGGATGGAGGTATTTACAAAAATAAATAAAAAATTGAAAGAAGAAGAAGAGCAGCAGGCTGTGTCTCTGCGGTAGAAGACAGCTGTACTTTTAATAGTTGCTTGTGATCCATGCAAGTTCGATTAGCATTGTCGGAGACGAGAGGTGGAGGATGTTGCAATATCACAGCGTATACATTCCAGTGCATTGCAAGGGTCACCTTTGTGTGGCGAGTGGATCAAATTGAGATGCTGCTGCAGTTAGGAGGAAGAACACACTGGCAGCAAGTTGGGGGCAAGGGGCCAACTGACCAGTGGCTCCACGTCGTGGAGGGCTACGCTAAACGGTTAGCACTTTGTGGGAAGAGAAGCATTCGAAACATGTCTTGGCCCCGTTTTGCCGGGCTGCTCCTGTGTCTTGTCTCACCACCTCCCTGACCATATTTAGTCAAGCAGTGCAAAAAATAGTTCCCGCTCCACTCCACTCTTCTCTCCTCTCCACTCTCTCCATATCCCCCCCTCAGCAACTGTTGGCTGCAGGCTCCGGGAAGCCTCCCCTCCAGCTCCCAGCCTATCGATTCCACGGGCCTGAAGGGAGAGAGAGGCGCGTTAGTCCAGCTAGCCCCTGCTACCATTTGCTGCGCTATTTTTAGTAGCTCCAAATAAAGTGGTCTCCCGTGCTTCCACTTTTGTATTCTTGAAACCTTCCCCTTCCCCTGCTTTACATCCTTACCACCACCGCCTCCTCTGATACCACCCCCTCACTTCCCTGTGTCCTTTTGACCCACCCACACTCTTTATCATTTTTTTTCTTTCTTTTTTTTAAATAGATGTAGAGCAAGCTGACTATGGTTCAGCGTCTGTCTTCTCACCGCTATACTTAGAATAACTGCAAAATTCGGAGGAGTAAGGCTGACTGTGTAGCGCAGAGATTAGACAACAGGAAATATCGTTGTTTATCTATTTATATATTTATATGTAACATTCCTGGCAGTGCAGGAAGACAAGTGGAACCCTTACCTCTGAGGCTCTGAAAAGTTTGTGCTGCTTTCTTTCTTTCCTTTTTTTTTTTTGAGCTCTCATTAATTTTCAAGTGTCTTTTTCAAGCTTTCCCGAGGCGCGACCACAGAAGAATCTATTTAATTAGTTGGTCTCATCATGGTGCACATCTATACTGTACGAAAGCACCGTCTTCAGTGCCCTCGCTCTTTTTACTCTCTGTTCTTCTCTGTTTTAAACTTCCAGATTCTAGCCTCCCACTGGTACCTCCACGAGTCCTATTACTCTCCTCACCTGCATTTTAACAGCAAAAAACCGAATGTTAAGAAAGCTAATGTTTTTGTATTTCATTGTCTTCTCATGAGGTGGAAAAATTTCACGCAGTTTGCTAGTCCTTTATTTGATAAGCTTTTTAAGAACCTCAGTCCCTTAGTTACATCTCAGACCCTTTTCATTGTGGAGATAATTCTGCATAGATTTAAGTGTGTAGTGTAAGTAATGTATTGGCACTGCAAATGATAGCTTTTCAATTAAAAGAAATGACCATTTTGCTGGCTAAAATGGATTTCAAGCTCAGAACTTGACCATACAAGGCCAATCAAGGCTGGGAATTGCAGCTAGATAAATGACTGTCCCACAGTCTCTCTGTTTGCAAACCACTTCAAATTGAATAAATGGTAATTTCAGCCTTTTTATGTACTCTGTTTAAATTTACACACAGTTAATGCACTTACCGTTCATGCACGTCTGGGCTTGTGTTTTGATTCTCTCCCCTAAGTTGGTTAAGGTTTTTGTGGCTTCTAACAAACTCCGCTGAGGATGCCCTTGTGTGTTATGTGTATCCCCCTCCTTTGGGTCTCCTCTCTGCCTGTTCCAGCTACCCAACCCACCAGTTTAATCTCAATTACATCCCGACATCCCTCCTGCCCCGAAACTCTGCGGCATGGCTTATATCTTCCCTCCATGATGAATAGCACAGGGCTGAATGTTTAGCTGAGCAGTTAATCGATCAATAAGAAAAGGGTCTACTAATGGATGTGCTTTGTTTCACTGGATGAAGGGGTGGGTGCGCTTGTTCTCTTCATGATTATCGGTTAGGACATATCTCCACTTTAAAAAAAAACTTCAGCACTTGTGTTAAACAAATGCAACATTTGATTACATCTGATAAGACATTTGCACAAAGAATAAGTAAAATATTTTAATGTTTTTCTGTGTTTCTTCTATAAATTAATCTTTTTAAATAGTACAAAAATAAAGGTGTGAACTTTATATTTTTTATATTTTATATTTTTTTTCTTCCTTTAAAAAAAAAAGTGATATTAAAGTACAACAACAATGTTAGGTCAAGTATATCGTTATAGCGCAGTACTGGCTAGGCCTCATGAAAGCCTCAGTTCACTTCAGTTCACTACAGCAGTCATCGGAAAATCCTTTAAACTATGAAGTAAAGAACCTAAAATAAGAGAGAACCTCAGTAATCAATTGGTCCTCTATGAGCAAGTACTTGGCGTTTGTGGGAACGAAGAACTTGCTTTTAATAGGAAGAGATATTTGACAGAACCGGGCTAAGCCGCCCGCAGAGACTGCTTGAGGGTGAAGAGAAAGAGAAGAGAAAATAGGCGAGCATGGAAAAGTATGAAAAGGCCCCCAGCTGCCTGAGCCTGTAGCAGCATAACTAAGGGATAGTTGAGGGCCATGGTGGGATGATGATTTAGCACAACTGGCAAAGTAAGACCTGCAGTTAACTCGTTAATTCCTAGTCTGTCACATTTAATACATGAGTATTTGCCAGTTTTTGAGACTTCTGCATCATCAGTGTGATATGCCCTACCCTCCCAAAATAAAACTCTAAATAAATAGTAAAATATATTTTCAAGCAATAAATTGCAAAAACAAAAAAAAGTCTGCGCGTTGCAAATATGATACAAATTAAAACTCATATATGCAAATTCTTTTTTTTTTTTACTTGTCAGTTCAATAAACACTCCATTTTTCAATTTTCTGGCAATTTTATTATAGTTCAGATTTCAAAGGGTTGAGAATTTTTGACTGGACTTTTATGTACTTCACGACCCTGAATTGGATAAGCAGAAGAAAATTGTGGATGGATGGATCCTTCTTTCCAGTTGGTGTTAGGAAGAGCTTTTGCACCTAGTGGGATTCCAGCTTCACAGGGTATATCACAAAGTGTTTGTAATGTACTGTTAGGAAGAGGGTTTCGCATGGTTGCTGGTTGTTTAGCATTCCTTTACAACGAGGGGGTTTGTAAAAGTGCCCCCCCCCACATAGCAACAGCATTGATTGCACTGACTACAGACATGCTTGCAAAACTGCTGTGTGTACAATTGTAGGTTTTGTATGTAAAACTTTATATTCAGCAGTGTATTCCAAAATTTACTGCAAGCATCTGTGACCATTACTTACAAGAAAAATAGCCTTTTGCAGTAGGACGAGTCTTTTTCACATGGTTGTGGAATAAATGTCTCTTAATAAGCGTTATGTATTTTAGGTTTGTTCTTATGATGGTCAGTCCCTACGAGAGCTCATTTATCAGTTTACCTAAGTGAGAGGCAGGTTTCCTCTTGGATTGGGAAGTTTTGCACTGGGAATTCTGGTTTGTTTTGATGGTGTAACATCTGTTTTTTCGCTGAGCTTCAAGCTGGCCTGGAAGTTTTTGTTCAGTCTTTCAGTATATCTTAATTTCACCTTTCTGTGTACCTTCCCACCAGAGAACATCATATAGGGATTAAAGGTGCTTTTAATAAGTTCAATTTGTGTTTTTTAAGTACATCTTCATGCTCATTTTCCATGAGCCTGGGCCTTCCCTGTGGTTATGTCTATATTAAGCTGTCCAAATACAGGATGATTTGCATCCACATTAGTGTTTTCACGGAGGCATAAACCTCCGTGAAAGTGACAGCGACAGCCGTGTCCAGAGGAATTACGTTTTTGGGTTGTCCAGTCGTCTCTTTCTCAGGTATGCAAAAAATCTTTGCCAATTTTATACAAAGTTGGCTTTGGCTTCACTTGTCCTGTAAATCCTCCCTCTCCCTCACCTCTACCCTAATTCCCTAATTGTCCTGCGTTTATTGTTCTCATTTGGTACTATTGCCCCCCAAAAAAGGTCACGCTACAACCACCATAGGACATGCATCATAACAGAAAACATTGATGGTATCTTTTGAAATTTGGAAAAAATTTGGCTGGGAAATAACCTGAGAGAACATTTTGGAGGAGATTCAAGACTTTCTTCATCAGTCCACTCTGGCACTCATCCCCTGATCGTTACTGGACTTATTTTAAGTCATTACTATGTGAAAGTTCTGTTTAGCGTATCCACACTGTTACACTGCACTGGCCCTTTCCAGATTTACACCCTCTGGGGATGTCTTTGTGAAAGCTCAGTTTTCAGGTGGATAAAAATACTGATTTAGTTTAGAGAAAGCGGTTAAACAGAGTAAAGATGTTTACGATTTTAACCATCTTAATTTCGACGTACTTCACCATCAGCACCTCTCTTCTGCCTCCTCCCACAGCTCCCCGCTTTTGTATCCTGTCCCCCCACACCCGCCTGCCTCCTTTTCCCTTTACACAGTGCATCATTTGAAGAGGTGAGGCTGTTGAGCGCTTGGAGGAATAAAAGTGATTTATGAATAGGGCCAACCTACCTGGGTGCTGGAGGGGGAAGCCAGTGGCAGTCAGCTTCTCTGATCCAGTTGCCCATTGTTCCCTTCAGCCTCACTGCAGGGGAAGTTCCTCTGCCTCTCTGATATTTTACCGTGGCTTACTGGTGCCACATTTTTTTTTTTACCAATAAGTGACTCACAAACTCCACAGATACCGTCGCACAAATGCCTGTGATCCACAGCCATTTTCTCATCCTCAATTTATAGCTTATGATCTTCTTCTTTTTTTTTTTTTTTAATAGAAGGAAGGATGCAAACAACCCATGCACTCTGCATGGGTTTTATTGTTGTGCTTGCCCTAACCTAACAACAGTTTGACTTTCTGATTTTAAAGATTGTTTTTATCCTGACTCAAGAGAGCTTCTATAGACACAAAGATGATTTAGCGTTTGAGAACAGTGTGAAAACTTTGTCACAAACTTTGCAGACTGTCATGAACGTCATATAATTTGGTCAAAATTAGTGATCTTCCTCAGACACAGTGACGCATTTGTTAGTCTTTTCAGTTTTATCTGCCGTTTGCCATGTTCAATCCAATGTACACAGTAATATTAGATCATTCCTGCTTGTGGGATGTTGGTGGAAATGAACCTATTTCCAGGTGGGCAGCTACAGTTCATTAAAAGATAAATCAAGACTGCGATATTTCAACATAAACCTAGAAATCCACACCATGCACACTGTGCACCTTGATTTAAGCTGGTGCTCCTGTATTTTGTAATTATTTAGGCCTTTGTTTTATTTTATTCCCCTGGTTGTTCATTTAGGCTCTGCATTGTGTCGCTGTATCCTATTCAATAGTTAAGTCACTGGAGTGAGAAACCATCAAAGATGTAGTGCAGTGACTGGTTCATGCAGCGAGCCTGGGTACCACTTTGCTGCAGCATGCACTGTGAGTTACTTGAAAAGTCCCTCAATTGTCCACCTCTCTATGAGCTGGGACCACTCCAACAGATCAGCCAGAGGACACGCTGATACAAGCCCCAATCCCCCTATGACCAATCAGAACGCCCACACTTCCTCCTAGGGTTGGGCCAACAGTGGCTCTGAGCCAATAGATAAGCTCAGCCATGCTGTAATGCTCTGTCTGTCCTGTGGCATGCTGAAACATTGAGTCCTGGCTGCTATGTTGCTATAGCACATGCAGGGAGAGGGAGGGTTGGGGGTAGCGGAGGGAGGGAGGCATGGATGGATGGATAGAGGGGGAAGAGAAGAAATGAGGGATGGAGGGAGGGAAGGAGTGAGGGAGAGGTACAGCCCATACGGAAGGGACTCAAGGACATAAGAGCTTTTGGGAAAGTGACTATAGCATGCAAAGAGAAATGCTTGCATTGTGAAGCCATTGTACTAACTGATGGCATTTTTTCCCCTTTTTTGCCCACTTGCCAAACCTAGAAAGAGCAGGATTTATTTGTGGCACTTTAAGTGCCTCAGCAATGCAGGTAATAAATATGACAGAGCAAGGTGATATACTTTCACAGCGCAGCTGTCAGACATCTTTAATATTGTCTCCACCACTTAAAAAACTAGTGTAGTTTATCTATTTATTTGATGTATTGGAATAAGTTTTAGAATTTATTTGTGCATTAGGTGACACTTTAACACCAGTGTTTCACATTGGTTTGTGTTTTTAGGAAACATTGAGCTTTGCTGCTTGTTTCGTAGTTTAGTGAACACGTGTAAAACACTGCTGTAACAGTTCAATATTGCTAAATACAGTTTCACGCCACACAAAACTGAAGAAAATTTGCTGGTATGTAACATTTTATGCAGCTAGTTACTTGCTGTCAGGTATTTCTTCAGTCAGTTCTACTTTATACATATATATCGCTGTGTTTTGTTTTGTTTGTTTTTTTACACAAAAACTTACTTTTAAGTCAAATTTCATAAAACTTGGTAGGGAGGTGAAGCATCAGCAAAGTAAACTGATATAAAATTTTTGATGCAGCTCCTAATTGCCCTTTTTTTACTGTTTAATAGGGCATTGGGTTAATTTATGTTAATATCTTCCTGCCCTCAGATAACTGAGTGAGGTTTTCAGAGAGCCAGAGTTATACAGATAACCAAATATTTTGAATTTCTTACATTTTGTCATTTATCAAAATTCTACTAGTATCATACAGTGAATATCATTATCATCATCCTAGATTGTGGTTGGGAATGTCACAAGAGTATTTTTTAGGATTCAAATTCATATCCCTGAGCAGTACTGAGTATCAGTCTCTGAGAGAGATGTAATTATTATGTGTGGTTAAATGTGCTTTGTCTTTGTTTAGCTTTCTATGTCCAGTTAAGGTATACATTTTCTTTCTTTTTTTTTTCTTTTTTCTTTTTTTCGGTGGGTATTCGTAATCTTAATGTACTCTGAGGGACACATTCAGGTCAGTGTTCAGATCAAAACGAAGCTTAGCTGTTGAATAATGCAGGCCATGTTACCTTGGTAACCCGTATGGACACTGAAGTCAATGGCTCCATGTAAATGCAGCACGACAGGTCAGACAGGATAAGAAGTTCTGTTAGTTTATGTCTCCTGGTGTGTTTGTGCATGTGGCTGTGTGGATACTCGCGTGATGCTTGCATGCTCAAGAAAATTGGCTTTCATTTTGTGGAGGGGAAAAAAAAAAACATTATTGGGATTAGGCAGAGTAGCCTATGTGGAAAATTGCTGTGGAAAACCTTCATTGCAGTATCTGTGCAATGAATCATGAGTCTGGATCTATGGGGAATCTGTTGACGTTTCCGTGCTGTATGTGTGTAATGTACAGTACATTGATATAAGCTCTATTTCCCCTCCATTAACAAGTTGGCTGTTAGACATTTTCTGTGCTGCTGTGGAACATATGGCCTGTTGTCTCAGTGCTTAGGGAAGGCAGTAGCTGATACAATGTCCTTTGATCCCCATTATTTTCCACTGCAAACAATAGATTGTAATTACCAAACTCCTCCTTCAGCCACAGCGTCGTCTTCTGCTTATGTGCCTATAAGTAAAAATGCCGAAGAAGTCAGACTCATCTGCTGCAGCACTGCAGTTTGTTTGTGTCACTTTGGATCTGCTCTGCCAATTACTGTGGTAGAAAAATTGATGGTGCGTTGTCATCATTTTGCCATCATGCTTGAGGGGGGATGCTGTCAGGTTTTCACTAATACAGCTTAAACCATAGAGAAATGAGTGTTTCAGTGGAAATGTGGGGCTTATGTATTTGTGACATGGTTGTAGGCATAAAAAGGTGGGAGGTGGGGTCGGGAGTCAGGAGTGATTTAAGTTGCTAGATTTTCCCTGAGCCTGTAGATCATAGGGGCCTCTCAGACTGTCCTCCCATACAGTGACAGTGGCCGGCTGATGAGTGGCTGTCGATCGAAGGACTTGCAGAGTGGCCGAATTCTCCACCGCTCTGCAGAACTCGTAGCCAGTCACTCGCTTCTATTTACTGCTTTGAGTGTATATCTGGAAAGGCTTGTAGTTAATTTTACCAAGCAGGAGTATGTCTAGTTTTGGTTCTAAAATAAGTGTGAAATAAGCTTTATGATTAAAGCATGACCAGTATCTCAGTCACAGCAAAATAATTGTTAATCGGGAATGAAACACTGGCCTCACAGATTGTGCAGTGTAGATGTTGCTGAGTGAAAGAGCTTTAGCCTAAACATTTGAGAAGCATTCAAACGGCAGTGATGTGGTGGCATGACACAGAAAGGGAAGGGTCCTTGACAACCACTGACCAGATCCCAGATGGGGCTCCAATCAATCTGCAAGCCTGTGTGATTGAGGCCTAACACAAGAAAGAGAAAGTTGTTGCTTTCAAGGTTTATTATACTTCTATGTCAATATAACCAACTATGTTAGCGATGCACCAATATATTGTCCAAATATCAGCATTGACTGTTATACTTGTTTAAAACATATGTACCATCCTGGATTTCCATATTCACTAAATCCTTTAAAAAAATACAATCACTTTACTAAAAGTAGAGAAGCCAGTAAACCAAATGAAATAAAAATATTAGAGTATATTAGAGTATTTACTGTGGAAAATATTGAGGATGATGCACCATCCTATCCTACATGTAGTAAAACAGGCCCAAAAACATGATACTAACACCATGCTTTTCATAGATGGTATAAGATTCTTCTGGTGCAGTGCAATGGTATTATCATTCCCAAATCTGTTTTAGGATTGAAAATGTAATGGTTTATACATTCGCTTAAGAACTGAAAGATCCCTGGTTCAATCTCAGGAGAAGACACAAATCCCTCTGGGGTTGCTCAAAGAAGAAATTCTGCCAAATTAAACATGTGGCGCTTCCTGGTGTGGCGACCCCTTGTGAATAAGGGAGCAGCTGAAAGTAGCTTCTGTTTTAAACAGAATTATAGATCCAATGACATGTCAAAGGGTTTGGTTATTGAATCCTCATCGTCGAGTCCTTTCTTCACCATATTGCACCCTACTTGTGACTTTTTCTACAGACCCAGGTTTGAGGGGTCAGGCTGACATCATTTCCATTTTATAGACTTTTAACAAGCCACTTCTAATATTTTCACCAGTCATTTATTCCTTTGCAGAATGGGGCTATTTGTAAAATTACACAAGGTACAGAAAAGTTAGAGAAACATATTTAATTCTTCTTTTTTTTTTTTTTTTACCATTATGCATACTGTGCGATTTGTTTTAGCTATTCTGATGTTTCTCCAAGTGCTAACATTTATGGATGCATTCTCTCTCCAGCACACTTTTTACTTGAGGGTTTTTGCTTTATCACAGGCAGGATTAAAGTAAACATATAATTACATTATTTCTGCAAAATTCCCTCCACGCCCAAAAATTAGTGGGTTGGGGGTTCTTCCATGTGATTTGCCAGTCACTCTTTTATATTTCAATATTGAGTTCTTTTTCCCAGCTTCCCTTTATAGATGCGGTTGAATTTTTAGTATTCATTAACAATCCATAATAAAATCATGGTCTAATTCTCATTGCACTTCCCTTATATGCTTTATTCATTTAAATGATATAATTTGCTTCCATTGAGGGCTATCACAGGAAGTCATGCTTACCAAGATCATATTTTTCCTTCATATTTTGGACAAATTATGGCTCCAAGTTGTTTTCCAGAATATTCCAATTTATTTCTTTGTTTTACTAACGCATGGTTTTAGTAACATTTACATTTGTGTCATTTTTTTCACATTAAGTGGAATTAATTAATCTTTTTTTAAACCTTTCAGTGGGTTAATATACATTTTTTTCTCCCTGCTGTCAAAATACTTGCACTAGTCCCGGTCTATCCAACCCTATAAGGGGGAAAAGTGGTGTTCAATAATTATATAGATGTTTTATAAGTAATGATGTTATTGAGCCATTCTCTGGTAAGTGTAAGTATGATTTAGATGTCTCTTTAGTCTAATATAATCTGCATGTCCTTGCTCCTTCTTTTATGTCATTCTTCCCTTGTTAAGTAAAAGGATGTGTATTATGACTATTATGGCTTGTGCAGCAATGAAAATGAGGTTTTTTCAAGGTGCTGAGGAGAATGAAGTGCAAAGGAAGAGGAGCATGGGAAAATAATTGGGTCATCTCGAACCAATGGGATATTAACGCGCCATTGGGCTTCTCTGACTGTCTTGCTGTCCCTTTTTTTTTTTTTTTCCTTTTTCATGACTTGCCATGAAACAGGGCACTCCGTATCACCAGGTGATTTACGGCTAATTAAAGCTAAGCCTTTATAGACCACACCCACTGCCCAAATGGACAGAAAACTGAATTGGAGATGTTTCAAAATGCATCTCTTGTCTCCTGGACAACCTTCAAGGCAGCGGCAATACTATAGCGATAATCAAAACATCAGAGAAATGCACCCCTTTCCTTCCTGGTTTATGCAAATAGTCCGTAATAAAAGCATGCTCACTCAGGGGCCTCAGGTAGAGGCAGGCAGGGGAAGGTCACATTGTGGGGAAAATTATTCTCTTCACGGCATGGTAATGAAAGCTTTTTTTATCGAGCGGAGCCAGTTAGGTTCTTGTCCCCAGCTCTCTGCTGCACTGCTGGTCTGGACGCTACTTGTGTTTATTTACTCTGTCCACAGCAGGATGGCACATACCTGTGGGATGGTCATGACAAAGTGAACTTGTAACTAATTGCATCTAGGAGTGTGGCAGTGCCCGCGATGAACTCTGAGGGTTATATTTGCATTAAGAATATCAGCTACTTGAATTACTGTAATTGAAGTTGCGCACATATGTGCACACACACAAGGCATTAGAAGCATGCAGCATACCAGTCAAGCAGTCTCCTTCGGTAAGCATGTTTTAACATCACTGAAGCGGTTTTATGACTCTTCCCCCTACCAGCTGCTGGTGAGTTGGAGGGATCGAGCCTCACACATGATGAAGAGCACCTCCCTGCTCGGAGTGGGAAGGGGAGAAGTGGGTTTTCCATTTCAGCGGTAGTGTGCTGCAGCTGTGAATGATTTGTCAGGTAGTGGGTCCACTATTTCAAAGGACCTGAATATATTGATCCAGTCCTCAATGAGCTGACACCTCATGTATCGTCTGAACTTGCCTCTTCTGGGAAGGCTGTTCCAAGAAGGACCTGGGAGGGGGAAAGAATCCTACTGTAAGGTAGAAAGGAATGCTACCAGTTCAGCTCTGTTAGGCGGTTTAAAAAAGGCTGGGCAAATAACATTTTTTTTTTTTTTTGACAAAATACATTGAGCCAAAGGTTTGCTTATCAGCTTTTTACAGCTGTATTACATGGTCTTGATTGGCAGGTGCAGTTTGCTCCGTTGTCATACAATCCATTAAATTTCCTTTACCTGATATGGATAAAAACAGATCTATTTGTGTCCCTGAAACTGTTGGAAGCTTTGCAGAAGAAGAGTTTTTGCTGGGATTTTATTTTAAGGCCAAGAATTACCTTTGATACAGAAGCTTTGGTGAAGGTACTGGGTTTTTGCAGCCATATTCTTTGGATCTGTACGTTTCAACCATATAAACACTGTAAGATTTGCGAGACTGATCATTTTCATTAATGGCTGCATAAAGCAATTTTATTTTCTTGAAGCAGGTGGCACCTTTTGGTGACTCATTTCCGATGCAGAATTGGGATCTTTTTCTTGGGCTCGAAGCCTTATTTAACGAGTGACGGTATGCCAAACACGTCTCCCACATCAGAGTAACCATATGTTTGTGCGCAGCCATTAATCTTAGACTGGATGTTGACTGTTCCTGTTCTGCCCTGTCCTACCCACGTTATTGTCCCCTGACTCTCACTTCCTGTTGTAATAACGGCTACTGACCACCACACAGATGGCTGTCAGCCAGGCGAGGGCAGCAGAAGGGCCCTGTCGACCCTCACACTCACACCAGCAATTGCGAGCACACACACTGTCTTACATGCAATGACAAATGCCAACACACACAAAGCTGAGGGCATCAGAGTCACAGTCAATGACAAATAGCAGCCAAAGACAACAAGACCCAGTGTGGCGTTCCTGAGGGGCTCTTTGAGATCTCTCACAGGGTGACCCAGTTTCATGACGTACCCCCTTATCCCCTATATGCTAGCATACCCTTTTCCATATTCACCCTAGCATTATTTTATAAGGTTAAGTCATCAGTTATCTCAATTATGTGAATGTTAGCTCCCAGGTCAAGTCATTCTTCTGCTCAGTAAAACCTCTGCAGCCTGGGCTGGTCAGAATCGCTCTTTTCTCCTCTTTTCTTCCTCTCAACGTCCGACCTCATCAGCTAACACGCAGTTTCTCCTATACTCCCCTCAGTTGCAGCTAACACCACTCACCCCAGAGATAAAAACACAACTTAAATTTATTTCTCAGTTCTTAATTCAGTCTTTTTTTCTGCTTTTACAGCAAATAGCTTAACTGCATTGCAGCAGTGCTAGTATGGGGCATTAATATTAATGTCTGCCCATTTCACCCAGCGTGGCAGGGGAGCCTGTCAATCTAGACTTATATTGGAGGGGCTCCTTACGCCAGCGAACACCCGCCTCAGTGCTCAAGCGCCTGATTCGGACGCTAGAAGGCGCCACTGTGCCCTTGTATTAAAGCCGGTGTGCGTTCATTGGCCGGTTTTTCCATAGATGGTGGATATTTCCAGCCAATCCAGATGTGCGAATGTTCTGCCAGTAGGAGTGAGAAAATTGGTAAGAACGGGGGCTTCATGTGGGACAGTTTTGCCCTTGATTCTGGTGGGAACTTGTGGTTTAAAAAAAATGCAGCGTGTCCCTATGTAGCCAATTCTTCGCCAAGGCTAAACGAGTGTTGTTTTGAACCACTGGGAACAAGTTTTGCGTTGCAGCTTCAGGCGATAACCTTATGTGGCAAAATCTTTTCTTGAATGATTTGCTTGTTTAAGCCTCAACTCCTACCCAGCGGGTGGGCCACGGATGAAATTCCTCAGAAGTCCCCTATGAGATGTAAAATCTACAGTATGTAAGCAAATACGTCTTTGTAACAAAGGGGACACGTTATGAATGTGAGATTAGGCAGAATGGGTGCGGTTGCTATCACATTTAAGCAGTGCTCCTCTGCATTAAGTGGTTGAAGATGGCTGCAAGCAATGCAGGTGTGTGTGTGTGTGTGTGTGTGTGTGTGTGTGTGTGTGTGGGTCTGTGCAATGAGAGGGAGAGAGAGAGAGAGTGAGCAAAAGAGCAAGGGAGACTGGGATCAGTGTGCTGCGCTGTTCATCACTGCAGCAGTACGCCAGCCCTGAATCTCTGTCCGTACAGAGGTGCTGACTGCCTGCCCCGTGCCTCTCTGCTTTCCTCAAGAGGGTGTGCTGATGATGCTCTCTTTCATTATTCCAGTGGGAGGGAGGCGAGCTATAGGTTTAGCAAAAAAACACCCGCAGAGAGCCAGCCGTCCTGTTCCCATTTAGACCAAAAGCTTGCTAGATTATTGTTTTATTTCGAACAGTTGAGCATTTTCACTGACCAGTGTCGACCGTGGCCTTTCCTGCCCTGTGCCCAAACCCACTGCCTCATTTTACTGTTTGAGATCCTGCTTATCTTAAGCACCCCAGTGCACGCTGGTCAGTTGTATCAAAGAGCCAGCGCCGAACTGGCCGCTTCTTTTTTGTCGCATTTTAAAGATATGCCCTGCATGCGTATTCAGGGTTAAACAAGGTCAGAAGTGTTCCCCCCCAGCACTGCTGCTGCTGCCTTAATGGTGCCTGAAGGTACACTGTGTACCTATCTACAGAGAAGATACAAGAAGAGTTCAGGGATGTGCTTTTCTAAATGTTGTTTTATATTTCTTTGTATGTGAACAAAGTGAGTTGATGCACTGTTTGCACATTAAAAGCGGGAATTTGTCTCATTTGAGCGTTTAGTATTTCTCTCTTCTGTATGCCCATGGGCTAGAGTAGGAACGAAGTTAGGGTCAAGAACAGAGAGATAATGAATGAGGTGAAATACATATTTAAGTAAAACTGCCATACTGTGAAACCTGCTTTGTTTAATTGGAAGAAGGCCACTAAGACATTTAATTACAACACTGTTAATTACAACTTTTTAAGTAAAATCTACATATTTTGACTTCAGCGTAGATTTCCATTCTCTGACTTTAATGTTCTCCAGCCTTTGTAGTTAATAAACAATGGAAATATGTATGTGCCGTTCTGTCTTTCTTTAATGACACTGTCGGCCTTTCTTTCTTTTTTTCTTTTCATCCCTACTCTGACACTGTGACTCCTCTCATACATTTGCCTTTGCAGCCACATGTCTATGTGGCACACATCCTCTAAATGACCTTCAGTGACACTGAACCGGTTCTTGTCGACACACGGGACCACTTCTGTTTAACAGCTCTGTTTAAACAATAGATGTTTCTCCCTTCCCACCTCGTCGGTTTCTTCCCCAGGAGGAGACCTGAGTGAATGCAGCTAAATCTTGATTACCAAGTTGCCTTCCAATGATATGCGCTTTTGCGCATCATCAAGGGAAATGTGACCGCCCTTTTTAAATCAAGAGTCTGTAGGGGGGACGGACACTCTCAGATAAGACGCAGCACTTGCACTGCTCAAAGCTTGATGTAAATAACACTATGCTTGGTAAAGCAACTCCTCCCTAAGTTGATTTAGTATTCTTGTCGCCATGTGTGAAAATGGGATATGCCCTGCTGCAAAAAGAAAAGCTGTGTATTGGAGTGTGCTGTGTATAAGTGGCACAGTCACTGTGACGTGTACGGCACAGTGACTGAGAGTCATAGATAGGTTTTTGATTACATCAGAAAATTTATACCAAAATAACTTGATTGTCCTGACTTTTTGAAGGATTTTTTGTCTTCTCATGCACCAAAGCCCAGAATCTAGCAAAGCACTGACTTCTCTCCCTCCCTTGTCTTCCTCCTCCTCCTCCTCCTCTGTGCAGTGCCATGCGTGTGCTGTTATCCAAACTGCCGAGGCCTTGGATCGTAGACGAGAAGAAGGACGACGGTTATACTGCACTGCACCTGGCCGCCCTCAACAACCACGTGGAGGTGGCTGAGCTTTTGGTGCACCAGGTAGCAACATTTGAATGCATGCTTAATCACTTAACCTGGCAGCTATTTCTGTAATACATACTTTATAACAGCATGTCTACAGAGGCACCATTATCACTTAAAAAGCGCAGCAGAAGCATGCTCCCTGTGTATCTACCTAGATACCCAGATGTTGGGGAGTGTTTGACGCCAATGCTGTAGTTCCATGAAAATTTCAGAAAGTAGATTTGAATCTTGAATCTATCCTGCCTCCGTAGACCGCTGAAATGCAGTCTACGGCATGGGGATTTCTGTTTTGTCAGACCCTTGTGAGACGTGTGAATGAAAAACACATTTAAATAGTCATCTGTGTAAAGCATAATACAAAAAATTTACATTTCACAATTATCCCAAAGCACTGAAGCAACCTGCACTCTTAGCTTTACCTGCCTACAGACCATTAAAGCAGCTTTCACTGCACTCCCCTGCAGCCTGCAAGCTGTAGACCAGTTGAAGCTCCTATACATGCCTCTTTTTTTCTTTTTTTATTGAATCCATACACTTCGCTGGTCCTCCAGGAGTATTCTTTAGTGCTGCTGGGCCATCATATCCTCCTCCTCCTGCAATCATAAGTTCATGCTCTTTTCTTTTTTTTCTTTTCCTCACCGAGATTGCAGGTTTAGCTCCTTGGAGACTAACTCGCACACGGGTTTACAGCAAAAGTCACCTGATCAAGCAGGAACTGGGTTAATGAGGATATGGTGCAAGGCAGTAACATTGCTGCAACATTCCAGTGCATGAGTGTTCGCAGTGCAAGCTACCTTTCAGCAGGGACAGCTTTTTCTTCCCCAAGTTCCTGCATTGGGCTTGTTCGCAGTGATGGCTCAGCTTTCTATTCAAAAACTGCACCACAGTACAAGGTGCACTGCAGTTTCCCAGCCAGCAAGCCAGCCAGTCAGCCAGTCTTATTACTTTGGGATTTCACACGCTGCCTGATCACAATACTTATCTTCCCTCCACATCTCCTCAGCTGAGGTGTTTGCAATTGGAAATGACAATCACATGCAGCGTTATTGTAGGATGCCTTTTTTTTTCTCTCTGCCCCCACCAGCTTCCCGGGTGATACTTTGTTGGTCGGCAGGGCTAAAGGAAACAACGTTCTGTCACGGCAAATAAAAATGTTGCAGTCTTTCAAGTGCAAAGGAATTAAATATAAAATATTTTCTTTTTTCCTGTTTTTATTTCTCTTATTTCATTACTTGTCTATCATCTCTGTGTGCACAACATGTTTGTTGCCCTTGTGTATATTAAGCTTTTTTGCTTCCCTCTTGTTCCCACCACCCAGGGCAACGCCAGCTTAGACATTCAGAATGTCAACCAGCAGACTGCATTACACTTGGCAGTGGAGCGCCAGCACACCCAGATAGTTCGGGTTAGTGGTTCCTCTTTTTCTCATTTGTTCTCCCTCTCTTTCTTGCCTTACTTAGTGAGCATTGTGTCTTTAGTCATCTCTCAGTCGGTCTTTTTACACTGTGCACAAAGGGGAGTAGAAAAACATTGGTGCAGCTCCACATTTAATTTATACGGTTGGATGTCCTGCAGTTGAACAAAGTCCTGCTTCAGAGGGGAGGGAAAAAGGCTCTCTAAGGCTGGTTAGAGTGTGTTAGCGTAGCATCGGATTGAGATTGCCACGTTGCCACCTTGTGGACTCACAAAAAAATGCACTCTATAATTGGGTAGCACAATGCTGAAGCAGTTCATTGTGAGCAGCCGGCAACCTTATAAATCAGGATGTGGCATTTGCATTGTAGCATTAAATTAAAGTTGTTTCACGGCGGCTGCGAGTTTCCCTCCGCTGTCGGCTTGTGCAACTCTTTGTTTATGTGTTTCTCTTTAACAGTTGCTGGTGCGGGCAGAGGCCAAGCTCGACGTGCAGGACAAGGATGGGGACACGCCGCTTCACGAGGCACTGCGTCACCACACGCTGTCCCAATTGCGGCAGCTCCAAGATATGCAAGATGTCAGCAAAGTGGAGCCCTGGGAACCTTCCAAGAACACGGTACATGTGCATCTATTATTAACCTCGCTGTTCATCCTATATTACATTTTACGTGTGTCAGGGATTCTTAAGGAGGTGGCCATACATAAAAATAAAACAAATGTTTGTTTCTGTGTATCTGTGTTTACTGATATACAACTTTAGGTTTTTAGAATTTTTTACTGTAGCTCAGTAATAATGAACAATGCTGGCATACTGCAGTAAAGGCTGACTTAGTAATTTTAGGAATGCCATCTTATTATATGATTCTGTTCTGATGTTCTGATTCATTTAGACATTCCCAAATATATTAAGCCAGGAAGGCAGTGCACAGTAATATGGCTCGTTAACGAGTTTGGTCACCAGCCACTGTTTTTCTGCTACTAGTGACTCTGTAACATATGCAGCTTACACTATGCTGCTAAAAGCATTCGCTCGTCTGGCTTCACACGCATATGAACTTAAGTGGCATCCCATTCTTAGTCCACATATGATGTCCGCCCACCCTTTGCAGCTGTAACAGTTTAGGAGTTTAGGGTTGTGTTTATGGGAATGCATTTTTCCATTATTCCAGAAGCACATTTGTAAGGTCAGACACTGATGTTGGACGGGAAGGCCTGACTCACAGTCTCCGCTCTAATTCACCCCAAAGGTATTCTGTCGGCTTGTGGTCAGGACTCTGTGCGGGATAGTCAAGTGCGTCCACACCAAACTCGTTGATTCATATCTTTATGGACCTTGCTTTGTGTATCGGTGTGTGGTCATGTTGGAACAGAAAGTGGCATCCCTAAACTGTTCCCACAAAGTTGGGAACACGCAATTGTCCAAAATATCTTGGTATACTGAAGCATTAAGAGTTCCTTTCCCTGGAACTAAGGGGCCAAGCCCAACTCCTGAAAAACAGCTCCACACAATAATCCTCCAGAAATACACGACCTACCAATTTATGGCTGAGTTTCTGTCATTCCCAGTCACTTTTACTTTGTTATAGATCCACTACCACTGACTGGAATATTTAGCAGTGAGAACATTTTACAAGTAGATTTGTTGAACAAGTGGCATGCTATCACGGTCCCATGGTGGGACTGTTGAGAGTGACCCATTCTGTCACAAATGTTTGTTGAAGCAGTCTGCATGCCTAGGTGCTTGATTTTATGCACCTGTGACTAGTGCTGGGCGATATGACGATATATATATATATATATATATATATATATATCTCAATCATGTGGACGATAGAAAAGTGTCTATTGTGCCATTTGTCTTCTATCGTTTCTATTGTTTCTAACCTAATTTTATAAATTATTACATAAAATATACCATTAACCCCTTAAAACTGGTCGGAGCGGGCACGCTCTGTTTTGCCTAACTATTTTTAAATCCCTGTAGAACTGGAACCACGTAAGCTAGCGCAATAATTTTTTTGCATATGAAACCGGAGGAGTTGTACTTACATCTTATGCCATCAGCTTGTCCTAGGTCACGGTTTCCTTCCACATATAGCTTTGCAAAAACTGCATAAAAAGCACTTGCAGCAACAAAAACATAATATTCCAGAAACACGCTTTGCCGATCCAATCAGCTGTTCGTAACACTTCCTACGTTGGAATATAGGTCAGCGCGAACTATCGCATGTCCGCCATTACCTGCCCGAAACCAGAAGTGACGTCATTTTCGCAGAAAATGTAATTTTTTACCTTCAGGGCCTTATAAGCCTATGCTGGTGTTTTTAAAAGTTATGTTTGACTTTATGCTTTTCTGTATCGTTTCTGGGATGCTTAGAACTAAAATTACACTGTTGGAAATAGTTTATTTTGATGCAGATGCTGTTTCTTTGCAGCAAGTTGGGAAAAGAAAATCTATAGCCAGCCGAAGATACAGCAGTCTTTCACACAAGGCCCTTATGAGAAAACGTCCCAGCACCATAAACAAATCACAGGAGCCATCTCGCATTACATTTGTAAAGGCATGGCCCCTGTTTACGTAGTTGAGAAGGACAGCTTTCGTGACCTTGTCAAAGTCCTTCATCCGAGGTACGTAAGCACTTCAGTAAAGTCGAGTTGCCTCGCTTATATGACGCATGCCGGGCCAAAGTAGAGAAGGATGTTTGCAGTGTCGTGCATTATGCCTTGATGACTGACCTACGGACGAGCAGAGATACGCAGCCCTACATGAGCGTAACCATTTCATTAACAAAGACTGCACCCTCTGCGCTCGCTGTTTACAGACTGCGTACTTTCCAGATGACCACAGGTCAGGTGGTATATCGTGATATATATCGTTATCGTGATATAAAATAATTCATATCATGATAAATATTTTTTCCATATCGCCCAGCACTACCTGTGACTACTCCCTTTTACCCATCCTGAACGAGTCTGTCCCTCTGTAGAGGCCAAAAGGGCCATGTCAGGCCTCAACTGTCTCCATGTTAACACCACATCACTAAGCCCTATGGGGAGAAGTTTAATGCATGGCTTCTGTGACAGATTTTCCGTACCTGTCACCTTCTGTCTCCCTTCCACTCCATTTTCTTCTCTTTCTCCACCTCCTCTCTTCTGTCCCGCTTCCTGCCCTCTCTGGTTCCCCCCGCGGAGGAGCGGAACCGACAGACAGCAGGCCTAATTGAGATGTGTGCAGTTGGGTCACTCTCCCATGGCTCTCCCCTCCCATCAAAACGAGAATTGAATTAGCCGGCCCGATGGCTCCATCAGCATGAGATGTAAAAGCTACTGGTTGGAGACAATCAGACATGGAAGTTCTAAATTGCAGGAGAGACTTTGAATTGGGGTAGACTGAGTGTGGCGATGAGCTATGGGAGGGAGACAGATGTTACAGTTAATGGGATTTTGGGTTCGGGGTTAGAAGAATATATTTTCTGACAGTCATCTTAAGATGTCTTTCTGATCGTGTTATTCAAAGTGACCCCGTATGTATTTTAACATGAGTTTAAATCTGAAGACATTGATAAAATAAAAAAACTGTACTCCTAACTACATTACTGGTTCAAGTTCCACTGTGTGTGAGGTAGAGGCACATCACAGACCTCCCCTTTCCCCAGGTTCAACTTTAAAATAATCTGTCATGTCAAAAAAAACCCTGGTGCATCTCTAAGTTTATGTGTTTTCCTGCTTCCTTCTTGTTCTCTGCAGTTAATCATGGGCTTGGGCACCCAGGGGGCAGAGAAGAAGAGCGCAGCATCCATCGCCTGCTTCCTGGCAGCTAATGGAGCAGACTTGACCATTCGTAACAAAAAGGGCCAGTCCCCTCTAGACCTGTGTCCGGACCCCAGCCTCTGCAAGGCTTTGGCCAAATGCCACAAAGAAAAGAGCAGGTAAATGTTCTCATCTGACATTTTGCCGAATTGGATGTGAAGATCGATGCCACTCATGACTAAACAGTGAATATGAAGCTGGAGCCAGGAGGTGCCGGGCCGAGCTCAGCATAAAAAAACAAGCGTGGACAATCTGCATAAAAGCTTAGGTGAAACGGTTTCACAGAACATTATGTACCAGGCTGTTCCTTGGCTAGCTGCTTCATGGAGTCTCAGGAATTCAACACACAACCAACCTTAAAGCTGGAAAGTTAGCATGCTTATGATGCCTTTTCGTCCATCAACAAGATTACACAAAAATTACCAAACTGAATATCATGAGACTGAGCAGACGTGTGGAGCATAGGGGACAGGAAAAAAACTTGAAATTCTGGTGCTTTCATTGAGTTTTTTTAAAACCTCAGATGCAATCATTTTTTATAAACTGTGGAGAGAGGGGAAAAAAATCAAATGCATATTTAGCAAAAAGAATAAAGTATTTCCAATAGCACAATCAGAGTTCTAAGTATCCCAGGAACTTGTAATTAGAGAGGCACAGAGTCAGACATCTCCTTTCAATAGCACCCGAGGAGCTGTGATAGGCCTTGGAGGAGGGGAAAACACTACAATTCCCGGGAAGATGACATCAGTTGCTGAACATAAAAACATGTCAAAATACATGCTGACAACGTGATGACGTATATTCCAACGTAGGAAGTGCTGTGAACAGCTGATCATATCCGTAGCGCGTCTGTGTCTGGGCTATAATGTTTTTGTTGTTGTATGCGCTTTTTACATGATATCTGTAAACCCATTAGTGAAAGGAAGCAGCGGTCTGGGACACATTGAATGGCATTAATTCTAGGTATGCACTAAAGGGTTAAAGATATAAAGGAAGAGATAACATTTTGGTACAGTCATGTTCTATTTTGTTCTTTTGATTTCATTTCCTCATCTTTCGTTTTCTCCGGCCTCTCGCTTGTAATCGTTTCTCTCTCTCGCTCACACACTCTCTTCTGTTCCAGCGGCCAGGTGGGCACCCGCAGCCCGTCTCTGAACAGCAACATCGAGTCACTGGAGGAGTGTATGGTGTGTTCAGACATGAAGAGAGACACTCTTTTTGGGCCCTGCGGACACATCGCCACCTGCTCCCTCTGCTCGCCTCGTGTCAAGAAGTGTCTCATCTGCAAAGAACAAGTGCAGTCGAGAACTAAGGTATCAAGAAGCACAGCTGCTACTTGACACAGACAGGAGTGAGGATTATTTAATTTTTCTTGTGTTTGTCCGTCCACAGATCGAGGAGTGTGTAGTCTGCTCCGATAAAAAGGCAGCGGTGTTATTCCAGCCCTGTGGCCACATGTGCGCTTGTGAGAGTAAGTTAACTTCACCTTTCAGCATCATTTTGCCTCTTTTGGCTTCTGTGTGAGTATTAAAGAAAATATAGATTTTTTTTTCTTGCACTGATGATCTTCTTCATCTTTCCTCCAGACTGTGCCAGCCTCATGAAGAAGTGCGTACAGTGCCGGGCTGTGGTGGAACGCCGCACCCCCTTCGTACTTTGCTGTGGAGGGAAAGGTATGGAGGATGATGCCGCTGATGATGATGATGATGATGATGATGATGATGATGACCTTAGTGAGTGAATTTTCCACACGTTTCCTTTTAATCCACCCCCTTTCTTCAAAGATTTTTCTTTTTCTTTTCTCATTTCTTTACTTTTTCCAAATAATCTGCTTTACTTTTATATTTTGCTTTGTTGCTGCTTAGCTTTTGCAGTTTGTTTATGTTTGCGTCATTATATCTCAAATCATCGTGGCCGTTCTGCTCGAGCATCCCTGAATCGCCTAAAAAGTTTATGGTCCAAAGTCTGGACATATATAATGATTGCTGGGAAATTTTTGCTACATATATCAAATACGTTTTAAGATATATTACAAATGAAAATCTCACCACCATTTCTTACCATAAAAATTATATATACAATAAAATGTGTAATTTGCATCAAGAAATGTTCAGAATTTTTCAGCATAAAATATGGCAAAAAAAGATTAAAGCTGTCCTACAAACTTCCATGTTTGTGCACACTTTAAGAAAAATATTGATAGTACAGAAATAATACAATACAATGTACCTGCATGTCGTGTTAATGCAAAACCACACATGCAAAAAATTAAGAAAAGTGTTGTTGTCATTCAGTTTTCTTGCACGAGTCAGCAAATATGATGTACTGTACCACAAAAACAAACAAACGATCCAAAATCATCATCATATATATCCAGAATTCAATCAAGGCACATTAAGGCAAATCAGAGGTGGCTGAGCAGAAAAAGTTATAAATATGTTATGATTTGAGGTGGAATGATCATCACTGTCATGTTTTCTTTGTATTTTTTCATCCATAGAGACTCATTTAAAAAAAATATATATATATATATATATAAATAAAATTGTTACGCTTGCTTTCCAAACTGAATTCTACATCTAAATCTGTCATAATGTAATCATTAGAACCAATTGGCTCGCACCATTTGTAGTAGCCTCCACTTAGAGTTTAGCTCGAGTGGACGGCAGCCATGTCTGAAATCAGCACACAGATCTTCAGAGCAGAGAAGATTTCATTTCAAATCCCAATCTTTTAATGTAGAACCCTAGAAGCCATCTCCAGATTGACTTTTACTGAATAACGTAATAATGTCAGAGCACACAGATAACCTTATTAATGTTCCTTTGGCCTCCAAAAGTTTGACTAATCACATTCACATAGAATGGATGAACTCATTTGTAAGCGTATCGCAGAAATGACCTGCAGCTCCTCCTATGATGCATGCATATAATACCCACATGAATCCACATTATAAGATCTCCCCCATTTCTGAAAAGAAATATGGAGCAGTTATGAAACTGTGCGGTGTTTTCAAAAACATTTTTCCAGCTGCAAAAGAGCCAGTTTCGATTTATTTTACCTAAAATATTGTGATGACAAGATGCACAAGTTATTTTATTTTTGGTTGCATTCACGATTCATCTTTCTGTTCTGCGGTGCATATCACTAGTGATTTCTTCTGTTTTTGTTTTAATTTGAGTTTAACAGTGGCACTGTAGCAAGTACGCAACTTTCATGTTTATACACATACATCTTATTTTTTTTAATTTCTCCATTTGTCAGCAAGTCGTACTTACCAGACGTGCAAAAGTGAATGCAGACCCAAGCAGTGACACATACACTCATGCAAGGGGCAGCATTGAATGCTTTTATTTTCCCCCTTTCCCCAGTAACCCTGCTTGTTGCTTCCTGTTTTAAAAGCAAATCTAGTGTGCAAAATATACCTGGCACTTGAAGCATTTTGACGCCATTCTTCTTTAATTTGGTGCATGGGTTTCATGTTGTACCTCTAACCCAGGCAATAGTCACCTGTAAGCAAAAAAGGGGAAAAAACACGTGCGACTTTAAGCAACCAGTAGAAGAAACGCTGTTTCCCGTTCTTTCCCTGATCACTGTTTCCAACTTGCTAGTTTTGCTTCTCAGATTCTTTCTCTGAACCTCTCATAGAGGCTATAGTGAGTAGTCTTGGTCATCAGGCCAGCCGCTGAGCTGGTGAGGGCAGCTCCTGCTATAACAATGTGACTGGTTATTCCCAGCAGGGAGCTCTAACAGTATGGCAGGGGGATCCCAGGATCTTCTCCAGCCCAACAATCTGGCACTAAGTTGGTGTAAGTATACCTCCATGATCCCCTCCCTTAAGAGAGCCTTGTTTATAGAGAACCTCCTGCAAACCTACACCCCCCACCCGAAGGTGCTGCCCTGGCCCCTCTCCCCCTCCCCTTAACCCCCTTTCCTCCGTTTCTCTTTCAGTGTGATGATATATATACGTACGATGCACATCCCAGGAGTCACACTGGTGCTCGCCGTGTTCTGGCAGATGTTTGGACAGCGAGAATAAGTCTCAGGAGGGCATCAGTCCAGAAAATTTGTGTCGAGCACTTAAATAATCCGTTCAGGAAGTTTCACACACGTTTCATTATATACGAGCGAGCAAGCGAGCGCTGCATGATCATTTGTCCCGTGCCAGTTTATATTCCAGATAATTGCAAAGTGTGCTTTTCAGAAATCAAATGTAAAAGCAAGTTAGCGCGGACTGCCAGAGCCCGAGCTCATTTGCCAACAGTAAACTTCAGCGCGCATGTGTTTGTGATCCTTCTCCATTTTCCAGAACCCATGTTTTAAAACGTACTCGAGCACCCAGCTCGTTTCAGAGCGGTAATGTTGTTGTGGCTGCACTCACTTTTATTGGCAATATAGTTTAAGAGGTCAAATCTGAGGTATTGCCACTGGTGCTAATCTTTTGGCTGATAAGTGCAGTTTGTTTTATTCTCACCATCTGTTTGCGTTTTTTTTTTTTTTTTTTTAATGTCCAAACAGCCAGCGGAAACATCCCAGCCCTGCAGAAAGACAAGGCGAACACCAACGTCAACGCTGACGTGCAGAAGCTACAACAACAGCTCCAAGACATCAAGGAACAGGTAAGGTCACTAACCAGGTGTGGCTCGTGAACTAAAGCGGAAGAATAAAATGCAGTTGAACTGCAAAACAATAACCATTGCTGTAAAATTCTTAGGGATCAAATGCACGCCGGCACCATAAAGTTATTGTCCAGGGCTCGGCTCGGTAGTAATACTGACATGTTAAATGTGGAAAGGGTTTTACTACGACTGTTGCTTACTTGTGTGCAGACCATGTGTCCGGTGTGCCTGGACCGGCTGAAGAACATGATCTTCATGTGCGGCCACGGAACCTGCCAGCTGTGCGGGGATCGAATGAGCGAGTGTCCCATCTGCCGCAAGGCCATTGAACGCCGCATACTCCTCTACTAGACCCGCCGACGAACTCTCTTTGCTTCTCTTAAAGCCCATGCTGAACACGCTCGCCATGCGGCAACCACACCTGCTGCTGCTGCTGCCTCCATCCTCACAGCCACCCGCGTCAGCCAGGCACATCTAATTCTGTCCCACAAACGCTTTCTCAGTGGGTCGATTGCGTTCAGGTGGAATTCCTGTTACAAAACAAGGAAAATCGATGAATTGACTGAAGTTAATTGTGCTGTCCTGTCGCCGTCAGTGCAGCCAGAAAGAAAGACGCCTGTTTCAGAGACTTCATCCTTTTCCCTCCCACCCCCCATCTCCCTTTTTTGTGTTGTTTCCATTTATTCTCTCAACATTTCAAACAGTTGTCCCGTCTCGAGTCTGAAGTTCAGAATCAGAGTTTTGGATGTGATCACTTTGGGGGGTATCAGCTGAGTGAGAAGCGTGGAGGCGACGAAGGCGGCCTGTTACCGTTTGATATAAAGTTCTCATTCATCTGTTTGCAGTCCAGTGCCCACTGCAGGCAGATTTTATTGTATTTGTAAACCTTTTTTCAAGTGTATTTGTATTGGAAGCTCCTTCGTTTATCACGACAGTATGGCAGTATGGTTGCAGCTTTGGCTATTGCAACGCTCTGCTCACCGACTGTCCCTGCTCTTAAAAACCAAATGTTGGCAGTTTTTGCACTACAAAAAGCAGGGTTTAAATACTCCGGCCCCCACCCCGCGCTGACTCCAGGGGGAACCCTTGGAGCTCAGTGACAAAACGCAGATATAGTAGTGTAACTGCCAGGTAGCGTGCTACACCCCGTACTTTGTTTACTGAGCTGAGTAACGACAGCAGTGTTGCAGCACCCTATCGGCTGCAGATTTAAGAACTGCCGTGTAGGGATTCAAGACAAACACAACTCTTTTGACTTCTGTCCACTGACACCCCCCCACCTCTCTTGTTGTAATTGTTTGTTCCACACACAAACTCACATGAGGCAAACATTTCTGTAACAGGAGAATCTTGTCGCAAGTTAGTGTTAAAGTGTTTTGAGACTTGTTGGTATTGTCTAACAAACAAAAAATATATGTATATATAAATATATACAGTTTACTGAATTGCTAATTTATCGGTGATGACATCGTGCCATTTGCTTCCAAAAAACAAAACAAAACTTGTGAACGAACGTTGGGGGGGTAAGGTGCTCTTTGTGTTACTATTTTTTTAATTTAAGCGTATTTCCTTTTCTCAAAGTCTACCTAGTACAATCTATTACAACACTAAGATGAAAATATAGAGTAAATTATTTTGTATCGCTGCCCAAACAATAGGACTTGTAGGTGTCACTGCCTTCCTACGATGTAGCCTCAAAGTCTCTCAAACATTCTGCTCCAATCTTTGTGTTTTCCCCCATTTTTTTGACAGTAGCTTTCTAGAAATCATCAGTAGAAGCTTTTTATTTTTTTGTGGCAGTTTTAAGGCAAACCTGTTCGTTTGCAAAACAAAACAAAAAAAACCTTTTTTGACATAAAGTGTCTGTTTTTTGTGTTGTTATTTGAGAGGAAAGATAAACTTGCCTTACCTCTTTTAAAAAGCAGTTGCCCGTGCGGCGACTCAGCAAAGCGACTAACTAACTGCTTGGGAATTTGCAACCACATGCAAGCTAAATTTTTTTGCCTTTTAAGCAACTTTAGTACAGTTTTGTTTCTTTCCTGGTCACGACTCTATAAGCTAGAAGCACTAATACGCTTTATGGTAGTATTTTTTGTTATGGTTGTGTTTGAACAAAAAGCCCATTTGTTCTTTATTTTCAGTACCTGTAACTGTCCTTGTTAGACCTGTAGACGGTAGTATTTTCTTTGGCATGAATGTTTGACATATGCAGTACGACCTGTGTCAATAAAAGAAAACGTTCAGTCTGTATTGCGAATAAGTGCTTTTAAAAAAAAAAAAACAACAAAAACAACCATATAGCTGAAATAAAGGCCTCCGTGAACCAAGAGACATTAAAGTCTCTGTTTGTTTTTAGATTCTCCTGAAATTTTAATGAGCTTTTCTTATGTTTGTTTTTGTTTTAAAGTTGAGCTCACATGTTAGGGTCCTATAGGCGAGAAAATTAGCATTTTGTTGCTTTTCTCCTGCTGTGCAGTGTCTGCCCTCGCAGAGGAGACGGGTGGCCCAGAAGGGAGGCGAGAGGTAATTGAAAATGCTAACACCTCATAATGACTCAGCACCAGCGTGTGATAAGTCAGCTATGCTAATCAGAAAGAGACAGAAAAGCGCAAGAGTGGGGTGCGGCGCGGTGGGTTTAGGGAGTTTAGAGTGATGCATCTTCTCCGCTGAGCAGTGCGACAGCAGGGCATCTCCTGAGCAGTGAGAAATTATGACCAAAGGCCATTTATGTTCTAGCTCATTGACTAGTCCATTCATAACCTGGACGTCTTTGAGCTTGTCTCACATGCAGCAGCAGTATACAGCTGCTCAGAGCGAGACATCCATCATGCTGTCACCCTCTCACTCAGTGAACACTGTACAGGAGGCTCTGACAACTTTTTCATACCATCTTGGACTTTTTGCACGAGGCCCTTACAGATGCTGTAAAGTCTCTTGGCAAGTCTGTGATGCTTGGTTATTTATATGCAAGCACTAGTCTTTAAAACAGTAGAAGACCATATGGTTGACCAGCTACATTGTTATACAGAGTCGCTAGCCTAAATCTAATTTAAACTACGTGTCAGTGGGATAAAAGCGACATACTTTCTTTTATGGATGGATAAAAGTGGTGTGGTTGACACAAATCTGTGGAGGCTTGTTTCCACCACTGGGAGTGGATATCTACGAGTCAAAATTTTTACCTACTAACTCAAACTTCTGATAAAATAACTTCAGTGGCGGGAATGTGCTTCCATAAAGTCGTTTCTGGTTAAAAAGGCTAAAGCTGGAAATTTCCTAGCAGTAGCAGGTCATAGGCTTGACTACCAGTACACATTTACACACACACAGAGGGCAACAAGTTACTTATTTTTCTGAGACTAGTAAGAAACTGAACTGTTTGACTGATCTCAGCCTCATCTGGGGTCAGCTGTGAAGCCGTACCTTATTGCCCAACGATGTTGCAGACATCATTGCTTCTCTGGAAATGTCTTTCACAAGAGTGACTTTGGTTTGGGATATTCAACCATGACATGTGAGTGTAATGTTCGCCTCATAAAGCCATAAATCATTTGAATACCATTACAAAACTGGCTGGTGGAGCCAGACTACTCTGTGTATATCACTCTTGACTGACTGCAGACCCCGCTGCCATGCTGACTGACAGTCGGGGTGCCGGAGACGCTGCTATCTCTCGCCTTGCCGCTGCCTGATCCTGGGGAGCATCCCTGACCACCTCACCCACCAGTTTCAGCTGCTTGAAGACTCCAGTGTTTGCTGACGAGGCTGCGGGGGCCTGTTACTCCCACACCGGGGGGTCAGCTAATCCACTCGCTGCCCCGCGGAGTGTGAGTGATGGTGGCCCAGCACGGGCAGGCTTGAGTGAGCAGCAGATAGATATGAAACAAACCCCCGGAGAGCGGACCGGGGCGACCACGATCAGGAAAATGTCTGCTACCCCGCTGCTGTGATCACTGAGAAGGGTCAGTGACATCCATCTGTCGGAGGACTGAGCGTGCCGCAGGGGGGAGGAAGGTGTATGGCTCCCCACCCCCTCAGGCTTCGCCCTTGGCACTGGCTCTGAAGTTATGACCCGACAGACAGAAATAAATGCACTCCACACACATCTAACGTGGAGTGAAGTTCCTCACAGGGCTTGCACATGCAGAGCTCAGAGCACATCACAAGGTGGCAGTACACCCAGCGACTAAACACTACTGGTCTCTGCTGTCATGAAGGGCCTTGTATTTGTGGACAGCAACACAGTCTGTTTTGGTTTTAGACACCATTTTTCCTCATCCTGCCGCTCCAAAACGACCGCACCAGTTTAAATTTACGACTGCATGCAGAACATGACGAGCTGTGATCCCACGGGTCCTCTGCTAACTGAGCAAAAACGTACCCCTGGACCCAGAGGTAACACGCAATGAAAACAAGTTTACTTATTGCACATGAAATGCATTTTTTCTGAGTTATCTGTATCGACTGGTGAGTTTTGTTTAGTTTTTTTTTTAAAAAGAAGGTAAACTTGGTGTGGGTTTAGACCTCAAGCCATTTCTTAGTGTAAACAGCATTGGAGAACTTCAGACTTCAAAAGCTTAACGTTTTCTGAGCTTCAGAAATCAATTGCTCCATGACTCCAGTCGGGCCACACAGAAAGACGGTGAAAATGCTTTCATACATCTTGCTGTGGCCCGGTTGGGCTTTTCCTGCCATGTTGGAAGCATTGATCTCTGACTGTCTGAAGGTCCTCTCTCTCTCTTTCTCTCTCATGTCATGCAGTTCAGAAGTCTGGCTGAATTTATTGTCTCAGTTTATGGTCGGGCTGAGCAAAGTGCAATCTGGTTGTCTGGACAAACTCTTCGAGGACCAGAGAAGAAGGGAGGGACGTGACAAAGGGGGCCTGGATTTGTACATTGCTGCATTTTGGGATCACTTTTTTTTTTTTTTTGTAAACGAATTTAACACAGTAAATTGTTGACAGACATGAGCAGTTTTATTTTTAACCACTGGCACAATAAAGATAAAATGTCTTCATGTTTGTCAGTTTATAGTTGTTTTTTAAAGAAATTAATTAAAGTCATTCGAATGGCGCAATATGATACAATCCTTCACGTGTTTTCATGTGTTTATATGGTGACGGTGGTGGTGGGGGGTGTACCTGCAAGCTCCACCTTAGACAGTAAAGCCATAAACTCAGTTATCCTCTACCTCAGATCCTTCTTCAAAACATATAGGCCCCCGACTTGCTGATTGCTTTATTGATATCGATCTGGGCAAAGTGTCGAACCACTTGTTCATCTCGGTCAGAAGTGGTTAATCGGTATTTATCCAATGGGAGGAGATGGGGGAGGTCGACACAAACAACGTCTGAATGAAACCGAGTCCTGTAGGTATAAGGGCATAAGGGAGCAGGAGGCTCAGTGCCAGTTTATCAGGTACTCTGTATTAACGCAGAAGACCTGAAACACGTGTCCACAGTGAGCCGTCACAAATACATCCATAAAAATAACCAGGCGAGCTTTAAAACGCCAATCATTAATCCATGCAGTGGACTGCACAGACATGTAGTTTACTGAAAATGTCAAATGTCTATGACAGAACATGGAAAATAGTAAATGTAGTGAAAAAAATGCAACAATCTATAGAAATCTCATCATAAAACGACTGCTGTCAGGACATAATCACTTAAGAAATGAAGCTTTACGACCCTTTTAAGCAACACAAGTCAATACAAGTGAGCTCAATATAATCCAGTATACTAAAAATGAAATGACATACAGCCGTAATAGCAGTCGCTGTAAATGATAACAGTAGATTACAGGGAACAAGTCAATAGTAGCTTTTCATTTAAATGTTATTGGGCTCTCCAATTTGCTTCCCTCTGTCTTTCACACCTTTCCTTTCTTAACCTTGGACTGTAAGTAATCATGAGCAACTGTATTCAAATGGTTTGCCGCCGAGGGATTATTCATGCCCATTCCTAATCTTAATTTGATGTAACATTAGAGAATTTGCCTATACTAGCACAAGTGTGGAAAAGTATGCTGCTATATCACATCCTTATGTGAATTAATTACAGTTTATTAGGCGTGGAGGTGCTGCACATTCACAGCTGCAAGCTGAGCACTCAGAACGACATAAATACTCATTAATGGCAGTTGACATTGCATCAGCTGCAAATGCTTTGTCCAGGCGTTGCATATCATCGCAGTAACATTTGATGCCTTGCTAGCTGAAAAATATTAATGCGAGGCTTTAAACTCTGTAAAAATTTAGCAAACGTCCTGCGGCTTTTGACCTATTGGTCGTAGCCCACTCTTGTGCCGTCCTTATCATCGCAGCACGATTGGAAACTGGAGCCGTCGAGCCACATTTACAGTGCAAATGTTATCGTTCCAGTGACACTTTAAACAGTCTTTATCAATATATAGTCATTCAAGGTTTATGAGCTTTGATAAAATGCCACTAGCGAGCAGGGTCATTACGCTGTGTAGCTACAAGGTGTCATTTCAGATTACAATTATTATTATTTTTTTCTGCAGAACATCTGGAACGAGCTGATGCTCAAGAGTTTAAGATAAATACTCGGTGGGTCTAGAGAGCAAAAGATATTGATTTCCCCCCCTCAGGAAGAGCAGCGTGAGGGCAAACTACGGTGTGAGTTTGGCAGAACCTTATCGGCCTATTATCTTTAAAACAGTGGGTTATCATAATTGCTTACTTAATAATTCTATAAAGCCGTGGCGCTGCAACCTTTGCCTGGGCAGTAAACTGTCAAGTGCTCAGATTGAAAAGATTCATGATGAGGTTAGAAAAGCTGCAAAGATTAACAGGCCTAGAATTTCAAATCAAGTAAAAATGGGTCAAAGTACATCCAGAATTTGTGATTACATTGATTTACTAAGGCACACGCACGGCTAAACCTTTCAAAGAGGCATTATGTTCACATTTTAAGCTACTTCAATTAATCATTAAACACTACAAGTATCAAATCAGGGCAGCTAGTAACCAGCTCCAACACTGTGGGTGTCTTTAGATGTGATTAGTTTCATGGCATTACAAGCGCGCTGAACAATGGGGTAGCCGTACTTCATCAACAAGCGCAGATCTCAACACACTGTGAACCCTCAGCTAAGCAAACAAGGCGGCGTTGGTGTCGCTGTCCTCCGCACGCTGCCAGGTGAGGCTTGGGGATGGTGAGGTGAGGTGGGGGGGAGATCAGCATTCAAAGCCACAGTTTCTAATCATTGTAAAACCAGATAGAGACAACAAAGAAACTCCCCAGAAGCCAGACTTTACTGAATTCCCCCAACTAATGCCTCTTTTTTTCTTTCTTACGTTCTCTTTTCATTACTGGAAAACAGGGGCTTCTATTGAGACAGCAAATGCTACAATGTACATCTGACAGGTGCTCGCTTCTGCCGAGCAGGCAGTAACCTTGGAGGGAGTAGACAGGAATGTAGCAGCCCTATCTGAGCTCAGAGGGAAATGCTGACTGCAAAGACCTTTTTTTTTTTTTGTTGTTCTGAGAGAAAAATCAATATTCCAGAGTCCATCACATGGCCAGGCAATTTGGTGCTTTTTTTCTCTCTCTCTCTCCAGGTGGCTTCCAACTATGTGAAACAAGCTCAGAGTGACCCCTGGAAAAATAGTTAATGGCTAACTTCTTTATCTTTGTTTTACAGCCAAGGGTTGTACCTCCAAATCAATACGTGATACACAAATATCTCAGGGCTCCGCGTTCTGGACGGGGAGCGATGACGAGGGCCTGAGAGTTAGCCAGCTTTACACCACCTGCCAGAGGAGAATGATCTGATGTGGAAGGCCAGAAGCTTCTGGTAGAGTCAGCGTGAAAAGCATGTGGTCAGACTGTGTTAGTCAGATTCAAACTATGCATTGCTGCTTTTAAATCGGTGTTAATACTGGTCTTTTAATGAAGGGAGATATCTGCAGCTTGAAGTTTTTCCCCATCAAACTGAATGTCGCGTCAGATAAAAAAAAGCTCAGTTAAGAAACAGACGGTTGATTTTACACATTAGTTAAACTGGATTGGATGAAAAAATTAAGGGGAGAACAAAAGCTGTATCGCTTAATGGGCTTAAGAGGTGCTGGTAATCATCTCAGTCTTCTCCCATAATCCACTGCGGGAAAATCTTTCAAGAACGGATTTATTTTTTATGATTTGATAAATTGTTAAAGCCACGTTAAGGACATGAACTTCACAGATATAAACATTGTTCTGTGATATTTCAAGCCGCACTGGAATAAATATGATGAGTTGAGCTGTAAATGCGGCCCTCTGCCTCCAGTTTCTGTTAATATTTGTGTCGGTGTGCAGCCTGGGAATGCAACACATGGGCCTCGATAGCAGACCCCTGCTTTTCTTGTAGTGTTGCTGGTACTGACAGCTGGAACTAACGCAATTTTTTTACAGCAAAGGCCAACAAGCTTGAAATTTTCTCGCCTCTCTCAGTCTACGCTGGCCAAGATAGTTGATATCTGTCACCGTCTGGTCCTTCGTCCCTGCAGACCTTGCGGTAAATCAACAGAGTGGCTCCCAGATAGATAAAATGCCACATCAGAGTTTAAGAGGCCTAAAGCAGGATGCAGTTCCCAACCAGCGTCATGGTGAGGGAAAGGAGCATCCACTTAGGGAGGGCAGACAACCACCCCCGTCCTCCCCCTCCTCCTCTGATAGTAGCCGTAATCTCTGAGGTTGACCTGTCAGTCAAATCTTGGAGACAGATGACGTGAGGCCCCTGATAGGCTGTCTCCAAAGGAGGAGACACCAGCCGGCCGCGCTGGCCGACGGGACGGAGAGCAGGACTCAAGACGACGGACGGACGTATGGCGGGTCCGATGGGGGGGGGGGGCACATGAGGAAAAGGTGGGTCAAAGAGGTGGTGTGGTGGAGGAATGCCGAAAGCAGGGAGCGGTGGGGGTCAGGGAGAAGGTCTCCTGATGAGCAGGGAGACGGCGCTTTGCTGGGGATCGTTGCATGGCTGACAAAGTTTACTTAACACCAAACCCCTGGGAGCACGGGTCACAGAGGGGGGGGGGGGGGGGGGACCACATTCGCCTCCAGCTCAAAGGGTTAAGTTTTTGTCACAGGAAAAGGAGGACAGTGGAAAGGCCTCTGTGTTTGCTGATATAGTTTATAAGTAGTTATCAAATCCCTAAAGAGACCAACAGACTTACTTTTAAAATGATCACCTACCCTGCTATTTTTAAAAGTATAACACACATTTTTACTATTATTACTATAACAATTACATTTCACAGTTTTATTGCTTTGCCGAAATAATGAGGCTTTGTTGACACTTTAAGTTTCGCTTAACGACTCTTACCGTCATCTGTTTCATCCGAGTCGAAGAAGCTGTAACATCTGTCAGCCAAACACGTGATGCCAGTAACTACGAGCTTGTAGTAAAATGCTCGTATTTGTCTGAGCCAACACACTGCTCGTTATCAATATTGGATTTCCTGACATCACGCCGCATAACTGCAATGTGTTTCTGCAGCCGACTTTTGAATTCAGACGTCGGAGTTTCCCACAGTAAAGCGTGTTAATGAGGAAGTGCTTTTATTTCAGCTGTTACAGACCTTACAGTGGGCTAAATCCTAACTCTGATGGCTGCGATGTTTCCTGTGCTTTGGAAAATACACAAACAACCCTATTGTTATTTTATTATAACACTGCAGTTTCCCATCAGTGTCACCATCTTTGCCCCGCTTTAGGTACACATAAGGTAGGTTAATGCATATGCCCCATTTTCCCACAAGGGTTTTGCACTTTCACAGAGATGTACTGTCACTGGGCAACTGACAAAGGCTATCAGTATTACTTCAATGTCAACAAATCCAAAGTAATCCTGAATGAGTAGTGATAGTCATTTGTTTAATGTAAAGATGTTATCAATTTTTACAAGCTTGCAGTGTTGGCTAACTTCTCCCATGTTCTTTAATAATCAGAGTCTTCGCCTCAGCACCCGACTGAGAGAAAGCAAGCAAGTCTTCCCTTGATCGCAGCTACTGCCCATGACTCCCATTAGATTACAGAGGAGATTTATCGAACTGGCTTCCGGTTTTTTAGATAGGATAGTGACAACACTTATCTCCAGATATTCCCTTATCAAAAAACAATTTAGAGAGAGAGACAGACATTAGCTCAGATTTTTTTACATTGCAGAGTGCTCCAGCTTAGCCTCCTCGGTACAAGGGTCTGTTTGCACTGTGCACACAAACCTCCATCTGCCCGGATAGAGAGGCATTAGCATTGCCTTAGTGCTCTCTTGATGTCACTGCCATTACGTTTGCATCAAGCTCTTGGACTTAGATTCTTGGTTAATTCTGCCTGGATGGGGAACCTCCAATCATAACAGAAGAGAATTGGTTGCACTGGTTTGCATTTAATTTCATGCAGCGGTGTTGACTGACCGTGCGGCTTTAGTAGATGGTGAGAGAGGTCACCAAGAGGTTATCCTGATCTGGGCTTGATTTTAACCGTGTATTTATCAAGAACCCAGGGAGGCATGTTTCTGTGTGCTTGTGTTCCTGCCAGTGCATGCTTGCACCTCTGCGCAGAGAGAAAGAGAGACGTTGTAAGGCAGGAGTTACTTTTTGAAGCAGCTACAAGATTTTGACAAAGGTATTTGTCAAAGGTGTGTGTGTGTGTGTGTGTGTGTGTGTGTGTGTAAAGCCAGAAGGCCATCTGGGGGAGTCAGTAGGCAGAAAGCATACACTGCTGTGCTTATGACCCTGGAAGGGTGTCAAGAAAAGAGACAGAAGAGAGAAAAACACAAACTTGGCAATAAAGTCCCACAGAGCACGCCTGTTTTTATGAAGCTAATAACAACGTTTGATTTACAATTATTAGCCAAGAATCTGCTACCTTTTTTTTTTTTTTTTTTTTGACAAACATCTGTTGGCATGCTAGATGAGCCAGTTCGTGAAAAGCTCATGTGCCCAACAAGCATTCTCACTATTTGTTCTTTCCATGGATTACGCCTGTAAAATAGGCTGCAGGTGTTTGGGCCTTGGAGCACGGTGTCTAGGGGCCACGTTAACTATTAACACAGCCATATAACACTGTTACTGATTACCACCTCTCGCTCCTGAGACTCCCACTGACCTGAGTCACAGGTAGGAATCCCACATAGGTGTGGATTTGCTCTCATGGTGTGGATCACCTACCAGAACCACCACATGTGGTGTTGGAAAGCGGCCTCCCTCCTTTTCATAATTCTGTTTTCTTCTTCTTGTTCATTGTCCTTCTTAGCTTCCTTCCCTCCCACACAGACATGCAGCTGAGTCACCTCCCTCGCTGGATCTTTTTCTGTGACCTTCATGGTGACCTTTATCCTCTCTGCCATAGAACGCCAAGACGTGAAGATGTCTGGTATAAGAAAAAAGTGGAACCATGTTTAGCATGTAGTGCTGGAGGTACTTTAATCTGGGGCAAAAGTCTAAGGTGTGGGGGACCACAATGAATGACTCACAGCATATGTACAGCAAGGCACGCTGCTGAAAGACGCTACATTACTTTGTCATTTTTTAAAGCTTAATCATATCTTATTCAGTAGTTGATGCCTTACCTAAGTTGAACCCCCTCCTATACTCCCACTCCCCACCAGGCCTAAGCAGTGATTATTTTATTTATTAGACAAAAGCTACAAATGTATCTAATTAGCCTAGTGTTCCTGGAAACATTTTTTACATACGAAAAATTCTAAAAACTAAACACAACAATAAAGATTTACAATATAATAAAAAAAAGAGTAGTAAACTAGACTATCTTTCAGCTGATATCTATCCATTTATGTCCACTAATCAAGATATGCTGAATCATTTATTGCATTCACTTATTTCTCTCCTGCTGGCATACATACAATCACAGGCCATTTTATTAGGTACACTTTGCTAGTACTGGGTTGGACCTGCTTTTGCCTTCAGAGCTGCCTTAATTCTTTGTGATATAGACTCAACAAGGTGCTGGAAACTTTCCTCAGTGATTTTGGTCCATATTGACATGCTGCTGCAGATTTGTCAGCTGCACATCTACTGAGAGCTGGTGACTGTGGAGGCCAGTTGAGTAGAGTGAACTCATTGATTTGAGCTTTGTGACCATTGCACATTGTCCTGCTGAAAGCAGCCATCAGAAGATTGGGATCATAAAGGGATGAACATGGTAAACAATGCTTATTTGCTACTAAGGGGTCCAAAGTGTGTAAATATCCACTACAATATTACACCACCACCAGTCTGCACTGAACCTTTGATACAAGAAAAAAAATTATCTATATTTCAAGGTTGTTTACACCAAATTGTAACCCTACTATGTGAATGTGTCAGCAGAAATCATACCAGTCATCAGACCTGGCAAAATTTTTCCAATCTTGTGCTGTAAGGTTTTGGTAATTCTCTTTAACAGTGTGGTCTTCTGCTGTTGTAACCCATCTGTTTTTCAGGCTTCTAAATGCTGTGTCTTCAGTTATGCACTTCTGCATAGGTTGCAAAGAGTGATTATTTGAGCTATGGGTGCCGTCCTCAAAGCAGTCTGACCGTTCCCTGATCTCTGGCATCAACAAGGCATTTTCACTCAGACAACTACTGCTTACTGGATATTTTCTCATTTGTAAACAATTCTCTGTAAACTCTAGAAAGGGTTGTGTGGGAAAATCCCAGGAGATCAGCAGTTTCTGAACTACAATCACTGTTTCAATGTTCAATGTTCAAAGGCACTTAAATCATTTTTTTCTTTATTCTGATGCTCAGTTTGAACTTCATCGGGTGGTCTTGACCATGTCTACGTGGCTAAATGCTTTGAGTTTTGCCGTGTGATTGACTGATTAGATATTTATGTTAGATTGAGCAGTAGCCAGTATGTGTATATATCACACAGTTAACAGTTTTATAGCAGATTTATCCAACTTCACCTCTTTTCAGTCCAACAATCTTTCAGGCAGAAACATAACAAATTGAATATTAAATGGTTTACACTTCTAACTACAACGGTCCCCAGAGTACACCTAAAAGCTTCCTTACTTCCTTTGACTCCCATACTGAGATGGCTATAGCGAAATAGTCTGAACAGCTAAAAAAAAAACCCAAAACATTATTTACACCGTCTTCTAGTCAAATTCTTCTATGTTTTTGTTTTCTCCTAATTTATGCTTAGTGGTTAGTTAAACATTTATAATTACCCAGTTGATGGCCCCGTTTCCAAATAATAACCTCTTTAATAGAGCCGGCCTGTTTGAGAAGCAGCTGGTGGCTGAAAGCAACTTCCATCGAGCAATGAATCTCCGCTTCTGCTGGCATAAAATGATGAATGCTGTAAAGTATCTTTTGGTGATGTAACGACCTAAATACTTACAGACAAGCATTTTAATACAATCAAAACCTTGCAAAAATCTGAACTGGAGCTATGTTGTCTCAGTCCTCTTACTGATAATAAATCAAAATTGCCTTTTTTTATAGCTGCTGTATGCTAGGTTAGCATATATAGGGAACCCATGGATAGCTAACCGGCTAACGGCAGCGTTTAAAAAACACGTTTTTTCGCGCATTAGCTTGTGTTGTGGTTTTGTTGATAAACCAAGCGTTAAGCTTTTAGCCGGTGTGACAGAGTGGAAATCCTTGTCAGGGCAATTCTACAAGCGTCATGTCCAACAAGGGACAACTCTCCCCAGCAGAAATGTATGCGTTATTAGAGTAAGTACCTATCATACATACAATACTATGCAAAAGTCTTGAGTCACCCCTCACTTTGATAAGAAAATAAGGAATATGTGCACAAACAAACATGAAAATACAACGTTTAAAGTTAATATTTGATATGACCACCTTTATTCTTCAGCAAAGCCTTTAAGTGGTCTTCATGAAGATTTCTCCAGGCTTCTTGAAGCACATCCAGAGCTCTTCTTTGGATCTTGGCTGCCTTTTGTTCTGTTCTGCATCAGTCCACCATAGTATTTTCATGCAACCTTTGAATAACACAGTTAGTATGCTTCAGTTTGTTTTGCAGAATATTTTACAATATGAAAAAAACCAAAACCCTGTAACTTCACACCATGTATCCATTCAAAAAAAATGAACTGTTCAGAATGAGGACATTAAATGTAAGCTTTAACTTTCCAGTTTATCAGATGTGGCTGAGCAATCCTTACCTTTAAAATGATCTCCTTCCTCTCCTCCGTCTTTCTTTGCTTTTCACTTGCTGAAAAAACACTGCTCCCTTTATGCTCGCTCCTCTTCTGTTGCTAAACAGATGCTGAAACGTCCGGATGTCCCGCTGACATACCAAAAACTGTCTACCTAAAAATGAAAGTGTTATAAATGTGTCTGTCATTAATGATATAAAGTCATTTGGAAACAGAACAGTTCTCATACAAGGTAGAAGTTGCAATGAGTTTTTGACAAAGTGATTTCTTTACATCGTTTATTTATTTAGGTAAAAAGTTTTGCTGAAATTAAAAATGTCTCAGAAATTAATATAATATGATAGAATTGACATAAAAGACTTGATTTTGTTGTTTTTACACACACGCCTTTTGTACTTCCTGCTGACTGAGTGATGCATAGACCATATACATTAATGGGACTGTCTATGTGCTTCCTCCATTAAGGTCAGTTGGGTTTGATGTGTGATGCAACTTCCCTCAAATGCAAGAGCAGTCAGAAGTACTCAAGTACTTGCTTCGTTACCTCCCACCTCCGATGATAATAACCAAAAGACAAAACCTGGGCATCGTGTTCAGGTCATCTTTGCCGTTGTTCCACGCATTTTCTCACATTGCGTCATGTGGTCACACTGAAGATACCGTTGGTATCTGACAAGAGCTCCATCCTCGCCTTGATTCGCCGCTGTTATCACGTCGGGTTAATCGTGCTTCATGGATAATATCAGTCCAGGCCTCGGGCTGGAGCGACGTCTGCCTGGATGCAGCATCTTGAATCTACAAGGCTGCGTTCTAGCAGATCTGTAAACACTTGGCTTAGTGGAGCCTACGAGGCTAAGCTGCTGACCGGCGTCTATCAAAACAAAGCGCACACACACACTGGCCAGGGTTCGTCTTAATGTCAGTAAGAATAATGGCAGGGGTCAAACTGGAGGACAGCTCCTTTTTGAAGTTCAGAATCTGGTTTGTAAACAGAATCAAATTCTCTTTTCTCTATGCTCCCAAAGTAATGTACCAATGATTTAATAGCCACAGGTGTGCTATTCTGGAGTTTTTTATACATATATTTATATGTATATGTATTTAGGCTGCTGCCCCCGCGACCCGGCCTCGGATAAAGCGGATGAAGATGGATGGATGGATATTTATATTATGGTTATACAACTAAAGTGGTTATACAACTTTAGTTTTGATAACATTCTTGTGAAATAACTGGAGATGTGGACGTGACTTTGACACTGAAGGGAAGTCGGGCCAATCGAGAACTGAGCCAATGGTAATTCAGATCAGCCGTGTCTTTCTTAGTCTCTTTTGTTGGAGCACACAGTTCAAGTCACAATAAGCGACTTAACTGTACGTGCCGCAGATCGCCCTGATATGGCCCTTTTTGTGTCCAGTCCAAGAGCCGACCCAGTGTTGGTCAGAGCTGAAGCTGAATGTGTTTGTTAGAAAGAGCAGAAGGGCCCCGTGCTAATTCACTTGTGCCTTTGCTTTTTCGACCAAGCTGCGAGTTTTTTCCGCCAACGGGGACGCAGACCAGCCTGAGATATTATACTCCCACCATGGGCAAACATGCAAACACAGCGAGCCACTGCTCCGCGTGGTACAGTACACACCGTTAGAGAGGGCACAAAGGAAGGTGCATGATTGGTGTGTTTGACGGCGATCTGATAAAACCATAATTGGAGCATGTAGAATGCATATGTTTTTCAGTCAAACAAAAGCCCTGGGCACGCCATAGAAACTGCCTCTCAATGTTTTCATTGTCTGGCAACTGACTCAAGTGAAGGAGAGGGCGACAGAAACCTTCAAGTCAGTCTGAGAGTGTGTTTAATGTGTGCGGAAGGGGAGCGGCGTGTACGTGCGTTTATCTGCATGTGTGTTTAAGTGTGAGAGGCCAAGACGAAGCGAGGCCGTACGGTCACAGAAGGACAAGCGCCGTGCAAAATCAGCTATGTCTGGTGGAGCTCTAGACCCTTTTGAGAGAAGCTTATCAGATCATAAAAGAGCTTATTTGTTCTACTTGCTGAAAAGCTGCAGACATTTTTTGCACACATTTTCTCCTGGAAAGGAGTGTATTTACAAAAAGGTCAGGGCCGATGTTCGACACTTCCTACTGGAGGGTTACTATGAGACATCGGTGGTAGTTCTTTGCGACATCCACGTGCCCAAATTACAAAATCGAAACTTTGATTTCGTCTTCCCACATCTGCAGATTTTTGAGTCAATGCTTTTTGTAGAGTTGTCTCTCAACCAATGACCACTGTAGGAAGTGGTTTTGGTGAAATTAAAAGATAGATTTCTGTACAGGATGGAAGGAGAGAACCCTCAAAAAGTTACAGGATAGACTTTAACTGATACTAAATGCGACCTTTTCTGTGGCCTGACCTGTCTAAATTGTATAGATGTATACACACAGTCATTCATTCATTTGATGAATTTGTGATGTAAAGAAGAGTATCTCAGTTTTCTTTCTTTGGCTCCATAGCGTCACAGTTGCTCCTTTTTGCACTTTTTCTGAAGCCATGTCTCATTTTAAACCTCAGGCATGACGTGTTTAACCCTATAAAGAATGGAAAAGGAAATAATTACCAAAAAAACCCCACCTTTTTTTAATGGAGTCTTCAAAAAAAAATCCCAACAAAACCCAGACATTATATGTTAATTGCCTATATGAGTTTAAATTTACATAATATTTGCTGCCACCAGCAGTTTTTGCAAAATCTCTTGTATCAAATATGATAAACTTGCCGTTAAAGGGTTAAAGCACAAGCGACCAAGACAAAGCCTTAAAAAATAGATTGCACAAGTTTGAGTAAGTTGCGGTGCTTGAAGTAAGATATGGGTTTCTTGCAAATGGCAATAAATAAATAAGGAAGGCTTGAGAAAATCTGGTGAGTCATTACTCTTTTATGGCTTTTTCACGCACTGGAGTCCCTTCTTATAGTCTAACACTCTCAAACACCTGGTCAACTTCTTAAAAACGTAAAGATTTTGTTGTTTTTGTTGAGTTTTAACACAAATATATATGACATAAATTCTGCAGGTTTTTCACTGATTTTAAGAATCTGTAACTAAGGCGCCATCAGAAGGAAGAGGTAATATGTCTTTTCATTAACTCTGAAATTTGTGCCATTTGATGTGTGAAGCAGAGATAGCATGTGTTCTAGTCAAGTGTCCCGCTAAGCCATACCAGAGAGAAGCAACATGCACAACACCGAGACCCAAAAACTTACAGATAAACTAATTCAGCCGTTAACAAAACCTGTGAAAGACTGTGCCCTCCTTCCTTCAATATCCCATCTGTCTCCCACTCGTGAGTTCAACAATTGGTGATTGTCTTATTTCCACCACACACTCCTCTGCTATCTTTCTAACAAGCAGCTGAGATTTCGTAGACCTTGAAGCCTGAGTGGGATAGCAAGATCTCCCAGCTGCTACAATGCAGCGCCATGCCCGAGTATCCGATCCCTCCAAACTCCCTCAAGCCATCCTGCCACCTCCACCTCCTTGCTTCCAGGCTGCCTCTGCTTTGCTATCAGCGACGCTGCCTTGGCCAAGGCTGTTTTCTCTCAGGCTGGGGCTCCAAACAGCTGATTCAGGGAAAGTCAGAAAATGTACTGGAGACCTGACCTTCTCTCCTGAGACAAAACACACAGAGGGGGACTGGCTCCACAGGATGGAGACGCTAGCATGGAAACAATAACATAGCCTCAGAATCTACGCAAGAGATGAGGCTCTGTTTTCCAGAGACAGAGGTGCAGAGGCGTCTGTGAGCGAAGCTGCGTCCTCTTTCGTTCTTCTTTCACTGCAAGTTTTACAAACATTTGTAAACGAGCCGAATACTCGTCAGGCTGAATAATGGTATCAGTGAACATTTGTTAATTTTATCAACACTTAACAACATGGTAGCGCAGAAAAACAGCTTGTCTGACCCAAAGTGAACAAAACCTAATGCTAATGCTCAATACCTGGCATTTTGCATCTCGTTTGTTTAACATATACACAGAACCAGAATTTCTTAATAATCCCAACCCTCCAGTCTCTTGTCTTACCTAAGCTAATTGGCAACTAGCTGAATATTTGTACTGGACACGTTACACAATTAAACAGACTTCAATGATTTATTTTGATTTAAACCCTATATTAAAATAAAATAAAAAAGATTTTATATTATAATTATTATTCTAAACCAAAAACATCACATTTAAAATGTTTTTTAAAAGAAGGTTTTTTTGTAGAACTGTTATTATTTTAATAATAATATTACTGACATTAGTTACACTGAAAAGAATAAATCAGTCTGGCTTATTGAAAACAGATCAGTCACATTACATTTACCATAAAACTGCAAAGAAAATGGGACACAATATCATAAAAGCCTTAAAAGATTAATATAAAACTATGTTTTCTGTAAGAGAATGGAGGGTGCTGGAAATCACTGCATGAATACAAATAAAGCACAAAAAATAAATCTAATTTTTGATCGACTGAGGAGAAGTAGACAACTCGAAACAAATCGAAACGGGAGGATTTTTCTTTCTTTCTTTCTTTCTTTCTTTCTTTCTTTCTTTCTTTTTGTTGTTGATAGGCCCACATACTCTGGGCTAAATCATGACCATAAGGTATGTTATCAGCACAGAGCCGAATGTGTAATGGTATGTGGGTGTAGTAGCGGATGAAGGCATGAACCCAGTTAACCACATTTGGCACATTATCTGTGATAAAGCAGGCCTCAGACTCTTGAGTGGCTGAGCTTTTCTATGAAGCAGGAATGGAAAAATATTTACCTTTCTAAACTTCATTAACCGCACCTTTAATAAAAAGAAACATATTGACGTCATCTATTTTATAATGACTTTTTTTCTTTTAGTGAAACCGTTTCTCACTTTCAGATTTGAATGTTTTTGTGCTATTTTCAATTCAATAAAGGGTCTAAAGTCGAAAACAAGGTTGTCAAAGTGGTTGTATTTAGTGTTAGATGGCCATATTGTCTCATCTGGCTACTGGCGAGAAACACAGCTGCCAAACTGGGACTTTGAAATAACCTAACCTTATGAAATTTGGCCCTGATGTGCACTGAATCTAAAATCATAGCAGGATATGAATTTAAATGTAGCTTCCAGGAGTGTTGTGTGTCAAGCGGACCAACTTTGCCTTATTTGTTTGAATGCAAGTTTAAACTCTTATGGCTTTATATGCAACCAGGATTATCAGATTACCCGTTTCCTTTGACGTGAGCCCAAAAATGATCACAGCTTCGCTCAGAGCTTCCACAGAAGAGTCCTGCTGTGAGTCAGACTCATTGTTCAAGAGTTATGAGACAGAATGACGGTTTCACGGGAAGATGAAAACGACAAAGAATGAGTAAAGATTTTTTCCATTTCGGCCTTATTGCTTATATTAGGGATTCACTTTTTCCTGGGGGGGGGTCTGCTTCCAAATTCAGCCTCAAAAATGAGCAAGCTAATATTTTAATTACACAAAACAAAATGCTGGTATTTTTCTTCCACTTAATCCTGCATATGACAGAGTGATTTCGCCTGATATGTCAAAACCCCATTTGAATTTGAGCTGTGGTATTACGATACCAGAGCAAACCCTTTATCTTCATTTCACTGCTGTATATGCATCATGATGGCTCGGGGAGGAAAATAGATAAGAGAAGTACAAGTGATAAAAAACAGCTTGTAATATAATAATATGATACAGTCGATACACGATTGGAGCCAAAGTTAGGAGAATAGGTCAAACGAACCCTGAAACTTATGTCAGGCTGATATGACATCACCACGCTGATTTGATAAATAGAAATTCTTGGAGACGCAAATAATAAGAGATAAATACAACCTCAATCCTTCTCAAATCACAGACAATTCACTCATTTCCACTGGAGCAATTTTATGCTTGTTTTTCTTTTCTTTTTTAACACCGAGCGGCACAGAGCCAAGACCACAAATATGCAGACAACAGGCTCACGTCTCATCCATCAGGGGTGTATCCGTCACTCATTCATCACATGACAGGCAGGGAGCGTGATGGTGCAGGATTGTTAACAGCCATCAATCCCCTCCAGAAAATCCACTCCACACAAACACACCCAAACGTGCACACACACATTAGTGCACACACACTCGGGCAGGTGAGCAGGGCGTTCCGTTGTGGGCGAGCCAAGGAAGCAAGGACGGTACATGTCCAAAATGACAAAGGTTGCTTTTACACCTGTCATGACCCGTTTAATCATCTACCACTTCAAACAGGAGAGTCTGGCATTCACGGCCTCCCAGCAGCCTTTGCTCCAGCGGCTCTGGACAAGCTGCCATTCTGTGGAGGACAGGGAGAAAAAGACCGGCGCAGGTATAAAACTTAACTGTGTCTTCAATAAAATAAGAGCAAATATGTCAGTGTTTATAGGCGCTGGGAACTGGAGGTAAATATAGAAAAGCACAGAGTGTGAGCGGGAATACATTTATATCAGGAACAAAATGATCTAGATTTTAAGGATGGAGCTACACGTTAAGACAGCGTGAACTCACAACGCCTCTCATGTATTTCATTGTTATTGTGCTATTGTTGTGGGGAGAGTGGATATTTGTTGTTTTTCCATATGCTGCACTGCTTTTGGATATACTGGATAATATATTACATTTTTCTCATGTAATATAATAAAAAAGGTTCTTTGGAATAATTGTTAACAATTCAATTTTCCCATTTTGGATTTCATGGACGAATAATTCATTAAACCAGACTTGCAATCTGATTTTTATGCAAACAGAATTACTGCTAATATTTCATGTTTAATAATGACAGCTGCAATGCATTTAAAATGTAAAAATAATGGTAATAATCAGTTTCTAAAGCTGAACTTTGAATATCTGTCGATGTTAAATCACTTTTATAAGTTGCTCTTTATGATGACTTTTTTAGTGCACCTTATTCTGGTATTTATTGCACACACAGAATCATGGTCATGGTGTATACATGTGTGTGTGTGTGATTTGTATGGATGAAATAAAATCAATCAATTAACCATTAAACCACAAAATCCAAAGTGTATTTTATATAGCCATGCGAGGAAACATGTCTATTTAATTGATGTATTCTATTTTAATTTCTAAGGTATTCTTTTTTAAATTGGAAATATTTGGCGTCTTGTGTGCAAATCCAGTTCACTCTACATATGTTTCGCTTTCTAAGATAAATCTTTGTTGTAAAGGGAACACGTAGCATAAACGTTAAAGCGATTTAAGTCGTTAAAAGCCCAGATTCTTAAATACAGTAACGCAGGATTGTCACCAAAGCTGTGGTGCAAATATGTGCAGGATAGCTGCTTTATTGACAGTTTGACAAAATAAAAATACAATTAATCCAAACAACACCCCACAGATTAAATACTGGATATTAATCTTCCGTCGTTATTAAAAGACAATTATACAGGATTTGATTGAAAACAGACTCTGTGTGTGAAATGCAAAGATAAAAACATAGCAAGAAAAAAAGGGGGGGGGAAGCAACCGTGGGGTGATTGAGATGATGAATTGCGTCTCCTTCCTGCATGTTTTACATGTAGCTGCAGTCGCTTCTCATTAATCATAATCGAGACATCAAAGGTGTTTTCGGACGTGGGGCGTGTTGGCGTCCACAGTGCCTTTTATTGCCCTGCCGTGTAAGAGAAATCAGAGCTGCCCTTTCTACACAGTCACAGTCAAACTAACGACCAAGCAGGGCATTTTTAAAGAAGTAAATAATAAAAAAAAGTGAGTAATAGTCTCAAAGTTGCCCACGCCACCGTGTGATGCCCCTAACTGTCCCTTTCGTGCGTAATTCGTTCTCTTGCTCCTCGTTATCTCCATAACATCACATAATCAGGAGAAAGCTGCAACGAGCACTCGAGGGCTGGAGATAATCATTATCAAGTCGGTACATAAGGCTCAGACACCTGAAGAGGGTCAACCATTAAAGAGCTTATAATAATAATAATAATATTAATAATAATAATATGATTATTATTGCGTCTTTTCATTACTTCCTAACGAAATAGTATTTATTAAATATTTTAAATACAGTTTGACAATATTATTCCAATACATAAATGAAATATTTCGTTCACTATTTATCGTTTCCATATATTATTATTATTATTATTATTATTATTATTATTATTATTATTATTATTATCCACCAGTTGCAGGCTATCTGGTTGAATTATGTGTGATGGAGATGGTCAGCGCACAGGCCGGAGCTGACAGTCAGTGGCTGGCCTGCAGTGTTTGGCTATGCTGGATAAACGCGGAGACAGGGCGGCGTCCTGCCACTTCTTCTCACGAGCTCCGTGTGTCAGAGCAGCCCACGCTGACATTACTGCGAAAACACCTCATTTATCAACTGGAGGCTTCGCAGCCAGTGAGCCAGAAGCCGCAAAGAAAAAAAAGGAGGGAGGGTGGAGGGGTGAGGGTGGGGTGATGGCGGAATAGGGGGGCAACAAAGAGAAAAAAAAAGAAAAAAACAGCAACAACAGGATTTTGTATTCTCTCACCTTCCTGACAACTGCAGGCTGAGGTGATGGGATGGCAGACGGCAGCGCATTTTGGTGCGGTTACTGCCTCTGATAAGAATCACCTCTAGGACCTGAGAGCGAGCGAAGACTCGACGCCTAACAGTCACAATATCGCCTCAAGCGTGAATTTCTATCAGCAAAAGTTCTGTGGAAATCAGATAGACAACATGGATTAGCATAACCACTACACAAATAGACACAGATCGCCACGCAACTCGGGCTGCATTGTTTCCCTCTGAAGTTATGCGAGGAGAAGGATCCAGCAGCAGGAATCATCACGCCAGTATTAAAATAAGAGCGGCAGGAACACCTGCTGGAGAGCGGCTGCACGATTGCGCCCACGGGTATTGAATTAGCATTGAAAATAACTCTACAGTAATAATATTCATGACTGTCTGACAATAATAGTGTTTGTGCGAGAAGTAGACAGAGGAGGAACAATGGGAGGCCTGGCAGTGGCACGCGTTGAACATAAGTCCAGCCGAAGACTCTGTTACTGTTAGGCCCTGTGAACTGTTAACTCCATGTGGTAGTCTAATTGGCAGGGACATGGATAATTAATAACATATTAGCAATTTTTGGGACGATATTGGTAAATCAAAAAGTGCAGCTGTGCCTTCCGTTGCTATGACACATTAGTAACCGATACAGATGGTGTTACAGTATGAATCATGAATTGCGGTGAGTTGATTTTTCCCTCAGTTTTGTCTGCTGTGCAGCTGCAGAAGCAGTGAACATGGATGCAGCTCGGTGCCTGTTATCAGTGTGATGGATGCAGGGTGAATATTATAAAAGTATCAGAGTATACTCTCGGACTTCCCTGCGGTAGTTGGAAGTATAATGAATGGGCTGTTGGAGGTAATCTGATCAACTGTCCAGACAAAAAAATCAAACAAACAAACAAAACCCACTGAATGGCTGCGAGTGTGACCTGCAAATGCGTTAATGATTCAATTGACACCTCCCCACTTTTGATCACTTCACTCGTCTCAATGTATATTCGGGCTGAACGAATCATCGCGTTTCAAAGAGGAGCTACACACACACACACACACACACACACACACACACACACACACACACACACACACACACACACCTTTAACGCTCAATGAGAGCCGTCTGACTTAAACTAATTAAGAGGGGATTTATTGATCACTGGAATGATGACAGAGAATAAACAAGGGGGGGGGGGGGGGGGGGGGTGTAGGACTTTGAATTAAGATGAAACCAGAAAGAAGAAGTAGGCCTAAAGCACATTTCACACACGGAATATATATTTGATCAATCATTTAATAGGCTGTTGTTTTAATAAAAGGAGTCTTTCTTAAGGATTCTCATCAGTAAAAAGTTGTCCAGACGAAACATTTTATTACACTAATGCTCCAAGTAAAAACAAAATATTCAGGTCTTTAACTCGTGGACAGACTGCAGTGGAAAGTCCCAGCTTTTAAACTCTGGATTAACCATTATAAATATAATCATTTTAAAATCTCCAAAGTATCGAAAGTTAAAAGCGTGCTCCTTGCAGACGTGATTACTGCAATGCGTAAACATGGGAGTAGCACTTTCCTGTTCAGGGTGACGGGTAAGTTAATTTTAACTGCATTTCTTGGCAGTTTAATTAATAACGATCTAGTCATTAAATTAAACCGCTGTCTGTCATATAAATGTCACAATTTTCCATAAAACAGGAGTAGCCTATGAAAGAGCTGGATATTAAAGAGTAGTCCGGTGAAATTAAAATCTCAAAGACACTCGTTTCTGTTTGTTTCAGCTGCTGTAGGCTCATCACCAGATTTGTGGATCACCTGTAAATAGAGCAAGATAGACAAACAACAATTTCATTTAAAGAACAAACAAACAGAAAAGAAAAAAAAGAAACAGCTGGGGGGGGGGGGGGGGCGTATTCATTTGTAACCGAAAGCATAACTTTCGAATAATGAAACCTGATCGTATCAACACATTAATCCAACTTTCAGACCTGATCAAGTGAAGTGTCTCCCCCCCCTCGCTCTCTCTCTGTTTTTCAGCGTGATTGATTGGAGGAGTTCATAGGCTGGCACCCCCATCGCGTCTCCAGCCGCTCACGCTCCACATGATTGGTCCGCCTCCTGCGGCCGCAGCCACCAGAGGCGCCTCCTCTCATAAACCTCCTCTAACTGCGGTAAACTTTCCCATTACTTCCAAGAGAAGCAGAGGCTCACTGTTAGGAAGTTTGCTTTCGACTTATATGGCACACTTGTAGCAGGTAAGTCTTCTTCTTCGTCTTTTAAAACGTTTCTTCTCCCACTTTTGCGGCGCGCACAGCTGCTTTAAACATCTGGCGGTGTCTTGGCGAGCGCAGCGAGACCAAACTCATAATTTCGGGGTATTGTTTTATCGCTCCAGTCAGCCTTTCGGTCCTTATCTGTTTTGACTCTTATCAAACGGTTATCTCTTTTGCTGTGAAGACATATTGCGTTTTTGTTTCCTATCTCTTTATGTGTGCGTCTACTTGCGTATGTGCGTGTGGAGGGGAGGACAGGGATTTGACACGGATGGATCCAGTGCCTCTTAAGAGCGCTTCATGAGAGCATGGCAGTCACTGTAGACTGGGTTTTTATTGGAGTTCGAGATGATACTGACTCAGTAATAATTAACTGGAGCTTTCGTAGTTTATTACCCTATTCTCTATTGTGAAAAATGTAGTTCATCCAAAGATGAATGCTGGTCTGTACACCAGGTGTCCGTTTGCATTTCCCCCCTTTTTCAGAAACCTGCCGACTTTCTGTCAGGATGTTTTGTGGATATATTTTCAATTCACTTATCCTTAACATCGCAAAAAGGGTCATTTCTTGTGGTTTCCTAACGGTTCCGACTCTTTTTGTTACAGGGTAGACCACTCCCTGGCCATTTTTATTTACCCCTACGGTGTATGGAAAGTGCTCCTGGATGGAACTGGGCGAAAACAGCTGGTCCATGGTCAAGCGAGAAGTGTCCAGCAGCCCAGGGTCACCGGCTGAGCAGAACTACCTGCCCGGTGACAGCAGAAGGGACGGCACCACCTCGGATGAGCTGAGGACACCTCCGAACGAGCTTGACGCGCTAGGGCACCGTCGCTCCGACAGCAGATCCCTGCACTCCTACCTTCACTTCGGACACCATAACAACACCCTGACCACTACCGAGGATATCCCGCTGTTTACGGATTTAGACCAGGGGAGCAAACTCGTCCTCTCCACCGGAGCACACAAGACAAGCTTGCTGGTGGACCCGGCCGACATGTACCAAACACTGGCCATTGCGGCCCAGAGCCAGACTGGATATGATTCGAGTTCTGGTGGTTATATGCACTCCAACCCTAACTCCCCAGTGTATGTCCCTAGCTCGCGGGTGGGCACCATGATCCCCAGTCTGTCTTATCTGCCGGCCAACGTGTCTGCTCAGCCCGGCCACGCCGTCTCCAGTCACTCGGTGTGGTCACAGTCCACCCCGGAGAGCCCTTCGTACAGCACCGGGAGCCCGCACGCCTCCAGTCGTTTTCACTACCCTCCAAGCCCACCCATCAATAACGGGACCCCCAGGGACACGGGCTACAGTAACACACTGAATATGAGCAGCAGAGACCAGTACAGCCTTTCTCGTCCCCTCAGCGGGCCCTACCCGAGCCCATACTCCCCGTACGTTGCACCCCAGCTACCCTCGCCTTGGCCCGGGGCACCTTTTGATAACACGATGCTCCACACCTTGCAAAGCAGGAGTGCGCCCTTGATTCGAGGACCAAATGGAGGTAAGAAAAAAAAATCAAACGAAAACAAAGTAGAGGGAGGCACAAAGATGGAATAGTTTTCCTTCTCACTGTGTGGGACGGAAAGAAAAAAAGGTATTTTAATCACGCGCGCAACCTTGAAGTGTCTGGAGTGAAGGCACCAAGCGCCTGCGTGTCTTTGTAACAGAAACCTGTTCCCCTCGTCGAGGCCTGACCTCAAAATGTTGAATAAAAATATGTTTCATACACTGCCAAAAATGAATTTATGATAGTGTGTGTGTGTGTGTGTGTGTGTGTGTGTGTGTGTGTGTGTGTGTGTGTGTGTGTGTAAGAAACAGGCGCAAATGACTGCCCAGAAATATATAAAATGAATCATTTACATGAAGTAAAATCCACCGAGGCTTTTAAAACAACATTGGCACAACAGTATAAATTTATTAAAAATGTGAATTTTGTTAAACACTTCGCTTTAATCAATTTATAATCCATGAACAGATCATTTTGCCCGCCGTATCTATCCGCTTGCTTTCTTTGACATGAAGTCCCAGAAGCAGAATCGCTTATGAAATAATGACCAGCAACAATGTGTAATTCTCACAAACTCGCTCCCTGTTCTGATTCCAGTATTTCTCTTCAGTTTCAGATATTCTGGACGACATGGGGGAGAGCAGAGAGTGCGTGAACTGCGGCTCCATCTCCACGCCGCTGTGGAGGCGCGATGGCACGGGCCACTTTCTCTGCAACGCCTGCGGCCTCTATAGCAAAATGAATGGTCTGAGCCGGCCATTAATTAAACCACCGAAACGGACGGTAAGGAGACAGGAGGAGGGGGGCGAGGGCCACTTAAATCAACCAATTTCCTGCCTAATTGTTTCAAACAATTGCTGGAGGTCACTGTCGTTGTCACGATTCGGCTTCTGGATGAAGGTTTCAATGATACAGCCCCCAGTTCAAACCTGATTGTAATCAAGGAAAATTTATTTACGCAAGATCACGTGATTTCTATAAAACGGGGAAAATAAATAAATAAAGCATGCATTTCACATTTGAATCAAGGACTTGTGCTTTGCAAAGGAGAATGATAGTTTTAGCTTAGCCAGTGTTTTAAATTCATCAGTCAAGCACAATCATTTAGTTGTTTCATAAGAAAAAAAATGTTATTCACTAAATTCACATTAAATCAATCCACACGTGGAAAGTGTTAATGTAAGGAGACACTTTATCTCAATCTCCACTCCCAGCTACTGTCGGGTAAGCTAATCTAAAAAGGCGTCAGTGGGTCCAGATTTTCCATGGTGCCATTACGCAGTTTTTACAAGGAAGTGAAATGGCACGTAGCAACTCTCTGCGAATTAACAACCTGTAATAAATAAATGAATAATAATATAAATCCGTGCGTAAATGCCAATTAAATTGGGATTCTAACAGGGTGTGGATTATTGTTGGAAAGTCAGGTATGAATAAAATGGTTGAGTGTGTGGTGCTTTATTTTCCTGGATACCCACGTTTAATTATAGTGACTGATGTTGTGTTTTGCTTGCCACAACAGTCAACGTCCAGAAGAATCGGCCTTTCCTGCGCCAACTGTCAAACCAGTACCACCACTCTGTGGCGCAGAAACGCGGAGGGAGAGCCGGTGTGTAACGCGTGCGGCCTCTACACAAAATTACACGGAGTAAGTTCACTGCGATTTGAATTCCCCCCCCCCTCTAATTCAGTTTTAATTTTTAAAAATCGACGCATTATTGATAAAAAAAAATATCATTTCTTATTTTCATTAAAAAAAAAAAATCACATCTTACAGGTACCTCGGCCGCTCGCCATGAAGAAAGAGGGAATCCAGACGAGAAAAAGAAAACCGAAAACTTTGAATAAAGCAAAGGGATCCTCTGGTGAGTAGCTGAACAATATTTCTGCTGCACGAAGGAATATGTATGTCATATTTATCTCTTTTAAAATAATGTAACGACAACATTTTTTTTTATGTTTCCAGGAAGTAGCAACTCTGTCTCCATGACTCCTACATCCACCTCTTCATCCAATTCCGAAGACTGCTCGAAAACCAGCTCTCCCTCTGGACAAGTGTCAGGGGTAAAACTGATTTTTAATTGCTTTTAAATTTTTCAAATAATAGTTTAAAATAAAAATAATAATTAATAAAACAATGAAATATCTATATCTATATGTGTGTGTGTGTGTGTGTTAAATAGGAATTTCTACACTTGAAATTACTATAAAAGGCCAGATTTTTCACCCATTTTCATGAGTGAATATTTTGTAAAATACAAACTGTGATAAAGAGATGACATGCAGGCTGACTGATGCTCTGTGGTTATGACTGCTGCTAACTAATATGTCACTGTGATATTACACTAATACGAGTGTCACATTGATCATGCTCCTTTTTCCCCCAACATTGCAATGCAAATGTCATTTCAGTCCTCAATAATAATAATTTAAAAAAAAAAAGGTTTTACACAATCTAAAAGTTTTACTGACATTTTATACAATAAACTCACAATTTTTGCTAACAGAGAGTTTTCTGGTTGCAGATCAGTTCATCTGTGCTGTCCAGCGGGGGGGAGGGAGCAGGCTCGGGCTCGTCCGTCAAGTACTCCGGACAGGACGGCCTGTACGGCAGCGTGGGCTTGACCCAGTCATCGGACGTGGCTTCAGTGAGAGGCGAACCCTGGTGCCCCATGGCCTTAGCCTGAACATTTTAACCTTCTGGGCGGACAGAGACCCCCGGCCCCTCGTGTCTGGATGCTGTGTATAGTGGAAGTATTTGGGTGCAGTGTTGGTTTCCTTCCCTCTCAGCTGATGCAAGAAGAGTTGGACGAGAGGGGGAAAGAAGTTTGAGATGACCTTAAGTCAGACTAGAAGCTTGAATCAAGCATGGAGTATCTGCGATCAGGTTCCAGATTGATGTCAGGGTCTTTTTTTTATTTTTTGCCTTAAAATACAACAACATCAACAACAAAAGGGAAACGCCAGGCCAAATGATCAATTAGGTGGCCTGCTATGGATGGTTGCTGGACCTGCACTCGGTATCTCTCCCATCCGTGGCACACAGAACCAAATCTGGGTTCCTTAAAGAAAGCCATCTTGTACATAACGGATTTCTCTTTGAAGATGTTGATTGGATATCAGTGCTTCACACAAGCACTCAACTCTTTGTGGACTTTTTTTGATTTTTTGTTTTTTTCCAAAACTGGAATCATGCCATAAGTGCCGAGACAACTTACATGAATCAAAAGAAAGAAAAATATTTATAAATCTTCCATAGTTGAAAAACATGTCTATGATTGTTAATAAAGATATCAATATAGAGTAGAAGTTAAACCATTCTGATGTCTTCTTTTCTATTCTCTGTCTCTCGATAAGCGGTAGTACAGTAGTGTTGAATGTGCACGTTTTCCACTGAAAGCTCTTACTTACTGTATTTGACTGAAACTAGTTTGGTTTAAACAGGGTATAAATGACTATATCACATCGTGTTGTGTTTAATCATTTAAAAAAAAGAGAGAAAAAGATGCAAAAACAATCAACTTCGTGAGACTTAATTTTTGACATGAGAACACTGTCGGCCAACGGGCAGCATTACGGTACTACTTCTACAAAATCTCGCACATGTAAAGCAGTTGGATGGCTTGTTTGAACAAAGAACGCCCAGAATAGCTGTAGGACCCTCTGACCTTTATGTTCTTACACATAAACTGCAAACGAAGGCTGCTGGCCGCGCTACCTGACTCACTATAAACTGTATACCCTTCATAATAATAACATGTGCTGTTGCATCATATTTCAGCCAAAATTAGACCAAAGTGTAGCGTGAGGTCACCTCTGAACAAATCTGTGCTCACTGTGATGACTGTGATGAATCGCTGTAATGATTAAAAGGAGAATTGTTAATGTAACATGTTCTTATGAAGCTCACAGGTCATGCCAAATCATGAATTTGAGAAGCCTTTTTGATTTTTCATTTTTTTTGCATGACCTAAGCAAGTGGTGTGGGAGCTTCAAGAGCTATTTCAGGTTTTAAAAAACAAAAACAAAAAACCCTCCCCCCCACCCTCACCCGAAGAGACTGAATACTGAAGGCATGATAAGTTACATGTAAATGTTAGCACAAAGAGGTTTTTTTTTCTTTGCTTTTGTTCACAACTTTCTTCATCCTAAAAAAAGAGCATGTCATTCACGCAACCGGACTTATTTATTTTTCTGAAATAACATGTTTTCTTTTTGTTTTACTATTTTTTTTTTAACATTATGAGAAATTATTTAAATTCAATCCAATAAATTGTTCTGGTGATGCAAATAAATCTGCAGTTTGTTTTTAAAAGAAGAGCGAAACGCGTCAGTGTTTTGGAAATTACGGAAAGAACCACCTTCTGCATATTTTTGTGTGAGTCATTCCCATCTATACTTTAACTCCCCGTTTCTCCTTGGCTGAACAGATACCAGAGGGCTTTATTTTCTCAGATGTTTTCACAACTGGGAGGAAAGAAGAAGACATCACGGCCAGCTAATGCAAGACAAGAATTTCGCCTAAAAGTTGCACAGCAAGACTTACCCAGCTTTTTTTTCTGAGTGATTTCACCAAACCACACCTTTGTCCTTTCTGGTAACGTTTTCACTCGAGACTTTTCCTTTTCTTCGGGCCCCTGTGGGCTTAAAGAACAATCCACTTTCCTGTGTCCTCTTGAACCAGCAGCTCAAAGTACCTGTCACAATGTTTACTGTACTTAAGAGAATATGGCCTGTGAGTAATTCCACATGAAAAGATTTTAGAGATGGTTAGGATTTATGCCTGAGCTTAGCGTTATCTGTCTGCTCTTTGACATATTGATTCAGCTAAGTTTATTGAGTGTGGAGGAATGCGCGGCACTGCGTAACAGACAAATCCACAGTTTTCAGGTGAACGGTTATTGCACCTATTTTTCTTACTTGACTTTTGACATCAGATCGGAATGACACTATTTTTCACTATTTCCTTCATATCCATCACAATATTTGCTTTTTTTCTTTAAATTTTACTTGTGTGTTCAAACTGAATGGAAAAGCACGGCTTGTGATGATTTGCTGCTGAGTGTTATATAAAACCCAATTTGTCCACCGAGACCACCGGGCATTAAGTCCTCGAGCTTCCAACGAGATAAATTACAAAAGCACCTTTAGATATGTAAATGCAAACTACTGTTGAGCTCAAAACACAGGCAAATATTTATGGGTATCTGAATTTATGAGGAGGTCCTAGCTTGGCACTGTATCCATGGTGCTACGAGGGAGGAAATATAAACATGGCAGCGCAGAAATCCTCCCTGCGCTCTCATCTGGATTGCTATCCGCACAGCCGAGGGTCACTTTCATGCTAGAGGTGCCACCTGAGAAGGCTGGAAAGCTGCGATGCTTGTCACACAGTTGCAGGTTTGAAATAAGAGTTTGAATTTGTTGCAAATAAGTGATCACATGCTGCAAGGAAGGGTGAGACAGACAAACAGAAAAGACAGAATACAGATCATGATGGCTGTCCAGGGTTGAAAGTCCTCCCTAAGTAAACAAGACAGGCTAACAGCAGCAGACTGCAGGGCCCCGGGCTGTTTGGCCATGGGACAGCAGCACAGTATGGAGCAGTGGCTCCCTCAGGAGATACCGGTTGATCTTTCCATGCTGCCTTTCAAAGGAGAGCAACGCTCAACCCTGCCTCCGGAAGAGATGGGATCTCTGACTCAGCCCTTTTGGGTTTCCTCGACAGACACTGTGGAATACTCTGGTAGAGTAAACACTTAAAAACATTAAAGCTGTGCTGGTTGCAGAGTCTTTCAGATTTGGACTTGCATCAAAAAGTCTCTCAAATGGAAGGAGCGTTTGTGTCCATCACCCTTTTATTGTTCCGTGTTGTTATTGTTATCATGTGATTTAAAAGGGTTCAGAGAAAGCCAAACTGTGCTTTCAAAACCGTGTACACACGGCCTTCTGGGTTGGCAAACACAACCAATCATAAAGGTACCGCCTCCTGCCCTGTCGTAAGCTCTTCGAGTCATATTCACAGGAAGTT